>NC_046664.1:10648174-10669998 GCF_010883055.1 Belonocnema kinseyi | reverse complement strand
AAAATTTACTTTTTGTAATTTACAATTTTTTTATGTCAAAAATTGTGATTGCAAGCCAAAAAATAACATTTTTTAAAGTGCTTGGGCTCATTTCAAAAGTCTCCGTAGTATTTTTCTAACATTAAAATAATAAAAAAATTTGTGCAAATTCTACGCTAGGTTCAAACTTGGTGTAAAAAATCGCAAAATTTCAAATTATTGTACTTACTGACTTCAAAAAATCCAGAACAATAATTTATTGATAAAAAATAATAAAACTGATTATAATACGATGGCTAATGATTTTCAAACAAATTTTGTAACTACGTATTTTTGAATTTTTTCAGCAAGGGGGAAAAATTCGAAAATATTTTAAGAAGTTACAAAAATACTATGGAACTTACCTCTAAACTGAGCCCAAGAGCTTTAAACAATGTTTATTATTTCTAGATTTATTTTTTTTTCAAAAACATCGAAATTTGACGTGTTTTGCAATAACTTTTTATAAAATTGACATTATCCCGTTATTTTAGGATTATTAGACGTAGAATTTGATTCTATCACGAAGTTAAAATCGAAAATATTTTCAAGTTTCTCATTTTTTCCCCCAATTTTTTCATTTTTAACAACAATTTAATAAAAAATTACAATTCAATGTTTTTCTGTAATCAATTCTAATTTTTTTTAAACTCAATTCACACAGAATTCAATGTTCTTTCAATAATTTAATCTGGGAAAAACAAAATAAAAATTTTGATTGCAATTTCGTGATTTTCATGGCGATATAATAAAAAAATCAATGGTAAAAAAAGGTGCTTTTCTACTTTTAAAAGAAAGTAAAAGATTGAAAATCAAATGAAAAATGGCTTTTTGATTCTGATAGAATTTTTCGTCTTCTTTCGAAATTGATTGGAAATTAAAAACATAATCAAACTTAAAAACATGTTGTCGGTTTTCCCTGAAAATATTCAAAAACTCTAGCCTTTTTCCCATCTTAATTTCTTCAGAAATTCGTCCTAATTTAAATTCCATTTATTGATTTGTTTATCAATTTAGTTCTATGATTATTATAAGGTTAGAAAAATCAATAAAACAACACAGGTTATATAATCTTTACCTTACGATGAATCTAGAAAAAAGCTGGGATTTTTGAGAAATTAACTTGAAATATTTTCAGAGAAAATTTCGTCAATTTTATACTTTTTTTTTTTTTTAGATTTTGCAATAAAATTTCAGAAGAGAAATTCTACAATACGAAAAAAAATGGGTAAAATATCTTAAATTAAAAAATATTACAAATTTAACAAAAGCACCGATCATTTTTTTTAAATTCGCATTTTGAAACTGTAAAATTCAAATTTCTAAAAAAAAAAAAATGTTCTACAAATCGGTGAGATGTCTCCTATAACCCTTTGAAAATCTTCACATTTTATTGGCAAATGATTTCGTAACTTTGAAATAAATTCCACCTCGTGGAAAGTTGAATTTTTTTCTCACTTTCTAACAGTGATAATAAAATAAAATAAAATATAAAATGATTTGTCATGTGAAAAATTGGATAAGGAACAATGCGAGCCTAGTTCATTCAAAGGCTCGTTCCAGTTAAAAGTTTCTAGCTACAAACGTAGGAACATTCTTTCGATTCCGCGGCTCGTAAATGTGCCTGCTTATATCTTGGCTGTCTCCAAGTTTGGAATGGCAAAGGCAGTGTTTTGGTGCCATTCTGTGAGCAATAATCAGTTCTCACGCATACTTTAATTTAATCAATATAATATAATAATATAATATAATAAAAAGAAAATTCGGCTCTTTTTTAGGCCTCTTCAAGTTGTGCGGTCATGACAGCCTTGCCACACCAAACTGACATGCTAACTTGTATCTCGATAATAATCTCCAAACATAAACAAGCACACCGAGCAAAAGCAACTTTTGACACCAAAACGGAACTGAACCTTTGATTGAACAGACTTGGAAACGCACCGCACCAAGAAATAAGGAAACACATTGTTGTTGTTTTTCTTTTTCTTTTTTTTTTTTTTATATAGCAAGGAATATTTCGTTTATTTCCTTTTCAAGGAATCATTCGATCATACAAAATACAGGCACACAACTTAAATCTTTACTCGGACACATTTCTAAAATCAGCAACGATTTCTCTCTCACAGTAAGAAATAAGATCTTGCCACTTCTCTTAGACTTCTTCGAACAAAAACACACAATTATACCGCATGATCATTATCATCATACTACTTGAAAGCTTGCAACACGAACTGAGAGATACATGGATCCTTGGATTTCTGTGTGTTTTTTTTTTTTTTTTAATATAATAATATAATCTAATATAATACAACAGTCATGAGTCTTTGTTACCAAGTATATAACTTAAACCGTAAACCTATAGTCCGTCATTTACAAAGCGCTAAAAATTGCACGCTTCTTCTTCTTCTTTTTTTTTTATACAGTGCTAAAAAATATTACAAATTGTACCCAGTACAAAAAATGAAACAATGAGCTATTTACAATCGCAATTCATTTATGGTAAAACAAGAAATTCAACTTCGCTGACTCTAACAAACAAAAACCCCCGCCGCCGCAACCACACCATCGTCTCTAAAAATATTTCAAATACAACAACAATCGAGTCATCAAAATAAATTCGTTATCTTTTAATAATAAAGTCATCGTCTCATTAAATTATCATCCAAACTGTTACGACTAATTAATTACCTCGAGATAACCATCTAACTGTTAATTAGCTTTTCGGGAGGAGGAGCTTGAAAACGAAGCGATCTTTTAATAGGTGGAATTTCTTCGTCATCAACAATGTCAACCGTTTGAATTTCACCACGCTTTCCGTCAATCAAAGGTTTCGTTAGGGGAGCCAGTCTAGTTTTCTTCATCAACCTCTTCTTCAGAGACTTCGTCGAGCCTGGAGGCTCTGAATCCGGTTCACTATCTAAATCCACCATTGAAATTCTTCGCTCTAACTTTGTCGACGCCCTCGTGGAAACCGTTGGCGCTTCTAGCCTGTTCAACGAAATTGTTGGAATCGATACTGCAGCTATTTTTCTTGAATCGGATTTACTTGCATCCTCTAATTTATCCTCGGAATGTTCACCATTTTTCGAACTGTCCTCGACATTAACTTTGTTCAATTTCACCTCAAGAACAGGCTGCTGACTAGTCAATTTATTATTTTTCGTGTGCGAATCCAAGGTCAAAATTGCAACAACTTTGGCTGTTCGCTGTGGTCTGTCAGAAGTTTCCGCTTCACCCGATTCCTCATTTCCATTAGAATCCGCCGCCGCCGCCGCCGCTTCCACCTTATCAGAAATGGATTTCCTAGTTGCTCGGATTTTCTGCACTTCAAACTGAACCTCCACTTTTGTCTCAATCCTCGACCTCTTGCCCCTGATTTTATCAGTATCAGGCATCGGCGTATCAGGCCTTTTTCTCACTATCACCGTACTTTCAGTTTGAACTACTGGTTTATTTATTATTATTGGACTAGATTCTCGCTTCTCCAAAACTCTATTTGAAAGCTTCGCCTTCCTCGGACCCAAACTCGGAACTACAAACACATTCTCAGACTTGTCCGATTTTTCGGGCTCAATCGGTAGCGGCTTTTTCCTGGGTCTTCCAACCTTTGGAACGTGAGGCGGATTTATAATTGCCATTGGCATTGGCGTGTCCGGTCTTCGTTTTAAATCCGGCTTTTGTAAAACTGGGACATTTCGCGGCGGTGGAAGTGAAACTGGATCTGGATTAGACCTGGTGGCAATTCGACTTTTTTCCGCTTTCAGACTCTTCGAAGTCTGGGGCTCAGAATCGATCGATTTTCTTGGTCCCGCTTTTGGTTTTTCTTCCTTTGGATCGTTACTCTCGGCAACTTCTACTTTCGCTCTGCGCGTGTATATTCTCGGCATTTCGGGCCTTATTTTAGATTTTTCCGAATCTTTAGACTTTTCCGAGTCCTTAGATTTATCCGAATCTTTAGATTTTGCAGTGTCCTTACTCTCTTCTTTTTCTGCCAGCTCTTGATTTGTTGAATCTTCCTGATCTTTTGAAGATCTCGTAATCGGCTTCGGATCCTCACTTTTCTTTCCCTGGACTTTATCCTTCTGCAAACTTGGACTAGACGACTGACACGAGTTATTATCCTTTTCACTCAAATTAGGTTTCAATTTTTGAGTCGTACAAGCAGAAAGTACAACATGAGGAACCATCTTTTTCGTCGCATTCTTAACACTCTCTTGTATTTTCTGCTTCAATCTCAAGAAATCATTCTGCTCTTCACCAGACTTGCCTTTTGAATTCTCGCCGGATGCTCGGGTAGCGGAACGTTTTGGAAATAGAGACACCTTCCGATTCTGAGAGGCATTATTAACATCACAGTTTTCCGTGTCCTCGTCATTACTATTCGCTGCTGCTGCTGCAGTCTTGACAAAATTCGATGCTTTGTTCGCGGCTCGCGTCACATGAACAGGGGATGAAATATCTTTGGAGTCAGTGACAGGAATATTATTCGTTGCAGTTTTCACTTTCGTCTCACTTTTCTCATTCTCCTTCTCTACACCTTCTGCCTCTTGTTTCTCGTCGTCAGCCACGTCACGACAATTGTCAGCTTCTTTCGATTCTAAAGACTCATCATCATTATGACAGGAACCATTCACTTGTGGCAGATTGTTAACTTTCTTGATAATCGTCTCCTTCGAGACACAATTAATTTTCGCCGTCTCCAACTTCTCCAGCGTTAATTTCGGAGAAAGAAGATGATCGGGATCGCTCTTTTTATTCAGATTCGAATCCGACAAGTTTGCAATTTTATTAAAATTCGGTGGTAAAGGCATGGTGAAACCATCGTCAGATTTCGATCCGTCAAATCGCTTTTTCGAGTACAAACCTCGTGGTTTGTTTTTCACGCCCGGCAAAATTGGACTAACGTCCAAGGTCCAGAGGTTGATTTTCACATTTCCCCGGGACCTTGTCCGCGGACTATTCAAATCAAGTTTATTTCTCTGATTCGGTTTATTCGAGCGATGACCCTTTCGCTTGTGAAATCCTCCGCCCTCCGACTCATCTTGACTGTCCACCTCTCCCTCGTCTTCGTCGTCGTCGCCCTGACTTTGACTCTCCGTGTGACTCGACTCCTCGCCATGACTGTCCTCCACAAGCTCCTCCTCCTCGTCCTGCGATTCTGATTCCGAGTCTGTCGTGGTATCAGTTTCGCTTTCCGAGGATGCCTGAACTACTTTACGAATGCTCCTACGCGTAGTAGTACCTTTTCTACTCGGTGGGGTTGTTTTCTTATTAAATAGTTTCCTAGAATTAGTAGTACTATTAACCTGATTCTGCGCGTCCTCACGGCCAAAAGTTAGGGGTTTTTCGTCGTCATCCGCCAGCCGCATTCGTCTCTCTTCCTCCTCTCGCAAGGCACGAAGACGATCCAGCTCCCACTCTTTTTTCTGCTGCTCCAATTCACGTTCGGCCGCTGCCAACTGAGCTGCTGAGAAACTGCCTTCCGAGTGTTCCACAAACTTCATGGCGTAACGTTCTATTGGCGTTAGCTGGATATTAAAATAAAACATTACATTTTCTCATTTTCAGCGATTCACAAAGAAAAATGGAAGTCACGTTTAAAACATGGGCCAGGGTTCACCGAGGTTTAGTTTTTGCTAATTGTATTCTTGGTTCTAGAATGCGCATGCCAGAATGATCATTGAGCAAGCTGGCCCGAGAATAAATTTTATCTTGCATCACTGCAAAAGTGCCTGATCACTGAATCACAACCACTGATCGATGATGCTTTTCAAAAAAAAAAGAAAAAAAATTCCCTGAAAATTCCAGGTTTTTTCTAGACATAATTTTTCGAAAGTTTATTATAAATAATCTTCTTTTTTTTCTTCAGTTTCTAGGAATTTAATTAATATTACAAGATATTCTTAAATATTTAGCACTATAGATTATTTAAATAATACTAAGAACATAATTAATCAATTCTTGTATTTTTCTCTTAAAGTAAATGAATTTATACAATAATAATTCAAACCAATTTTTATTTTATCTACTTGAACTTTAAATTCAGTGCATATTTAGGTAAAATAATGTTGGCTCTATAATAAATTCAATTTAAACCGCTCAAAATTTCTAACTTTTCAAGTAGAAAGTTGGATTAATTTAATACCAACAAGAAGATTAAAAAAAATACATTAACTCTCAACCAAAAAGTTGAATTTTTAACTGAAAAAGATCAATTTTCAGACAAACAGCTAAATTTTGAACTAAAAAAGATCATTTTTCAACCAAATATGGAATGGTTAAATCTTCAGTTAAAAAATTATTTTAACTAAAATGATCAATATTTAATTGCAATACTTGAATATTTAGGCAAAACAATGATTTTTTACAACAACAAAAATTCATTTTCAAAAAGTAAGATTAATTTTTTACCAAGGAAGGCGAATTTTTAAATGAATACATGTATTTTTAAATTTGAAACAAGACTAATTTTTAACCAAAAATTTAATTTTCAACCAAAATAATAAATTTCAAACTTAACTGATGAATCTTCACCTGGAATAGATGAATTTTGGGGAAAAAATTTCAATTTTGAACAATTTAATATTATTTTCAACGAAAAAGATCAATTTTTAACTAAAATGCAGAATGTTTATATTTTTTTCTACTGGTCTAAAATCGATATTTCTTTGAATATATATTTATATTTCTAAATTAACTGAAACAATCTTTAATTGGAATGGTTGATTTTTCACCTAAACAAAATAATTTTTTCCAAAGAAGACAAATTCTATAGAAAATACACGCATTTTAAGTTTTAAGTTATAAATTATTGTTTAATCAAAGAGGCGAATTTTCAACTAAAATGATTTAATTTTCAATTGGAATAGTTGAATTTTTCAATAACAAACAAAAATAATAACTTGAAGGAAAAAAAAACGAAACTAATTTTCAAAAAATATTACATTTTCAAACGAAGGGATGAATTATTTAACTAAAATCATGAATCTTCAACTAGAATAGTAGTTGAATTGTAAACTAAAAACATAAATTTTTATCTAAAATTATGGTTATTAATTAGAATCATTAAATTTCAAACAAAAAGATTAACTTTCAAACCAGAAACTTAATTTCTACCAAAAATATGTATTTACCAATAAAAGATTGTTTAAAGCAAGATAATTTTTTAACAAAAGACGACTTTTCAACAAAATACATTGATTTTTAACAAACTAGTTTAATTTTCAAAAAAAAAAAAATACTTAAGAAATTTATTTACAACTAAAATGAATTTTTAACTAGAAATTATAAATCTTTAACTGGAATAGCTCAATTTTAAACCTAAAAAATGAGTTTTCAACGAAAATTATGAATATTTAACTGAAATACTTCAATTTTCACCAAACAAAAAAAATTCAAAACAGAAGATTAATTTTCTACCAAAAAATACTATTTTTCAATAAAAGACATGAATTTTTAATGAAATAGTTCAATATCCAACCATATGCTTGAATTTTTAAAAAATAAAAATCAATTTCTAACTAAAATTAGAATAACTAAATTTCGATTTGAAAACAAAAAATTATTTTCAACCCAACTGCTCGATTTCCAAATAAAATTATAAATTTAAAACCTGCATAGTTAAATTTTTAACTAAAAAACATAATTTTACAACCAAAAATTGAATAGTTACAATTTCAGTTTTAAAAAATTAATAATTTTCACCCACAAAAAAGATAAATTTAAAAAAATAGTTTCATTAAAAAAAAGTTGAATTTTTAACTAAAATGATGAACCCTCAACCAATAAGATTAATTTCTACAAAGATGAATTTTTGACAAAATACATACATCTTTAACCTAAAAGATAAATTGTAAAACAAAAAATGAATAGTTAAATTTTCAGTTGCAAAAATGCTTTAAAAAGTAGTTAGCTTTTCAACTAAAAAACAGAATCTTACAACCAAAAAATGAATAGTTACATTTTCAGTTTAAAAAATAATTTTCAACCAGAAAAAAATAAATAAATAAAATAGTTGCATTTAAAAAAAACTGATAAATTTGATACAAAGACGTATTTTTGACAAAATAAATCAATTTTTAACCTAAACGATAAATTGTCAAACAAAAAATGAATTCATTTTTTCACCTGTAATAGTTGAATTTTTAACCAAAAGAATGAACTTTTAATTAAAATGATGAATCTTGAACTAGAATAATTAAATTTTTCAACGAAAAATTCAACATTAAACCGAGATGATTAATTTCTACGAAATAGACGAATTTTCTACTAAAAAAAAAATGATCATTTTTCAAACAACCAAAATTTGAAGTGTTACATTTCAAGTTAAAAATTTATGTCCATCAAAAGAGATGAATTTTTAACTCAAAACAATGAAATATTCAACTGGAATAGTTACATGTTCAGTTTAAGAAAAAAGTAAAGAAAAAAAATGTTCAGCTAAAGAAAAAACAATTTTTTTTAAATTAGCTGATTTTTCAACCAAATAGATCGCATTTTTGCATTTCCAACAAAAATATTAATTTTCAAACCAGAAGATTAATTTATACCAAGTGAAAATTTTTAACTAAAACAATTTTTTTTTCAAAAAAAAAAAAAAAGCTAATTTTTCAATCAAGGAGATGAATTTCTAGTAAAAATGATAAATTTTAAACAAAAAATTTATTAGTTGATATTTTCAGGAAAAAGAACGAATTTTCAACCAAAAACAGTTCAATACAGTAATTTAAAGCCACTTTTACAAATTCAGAATCGATTCTTACTCAATTTAATATTGCAGTAATAATAAAAAATAAAACACACTCTCGAAAAAAATTCCCCGACATTTTCCAGGTTTTTCAGTTAGAGCAAGACGACAACCTGGTAACCAACTGTGAACCCTGAATTTCTTAAAACTCATATCAATTTTTGAAACCACATATACCTGTGAAACTAAATTTTGAACTTCAATTTCCGCCTTGCTGACTTGCAAGGTATCGTCCTTGTCCGGTTCCTCCAACGGGATGTTTTCGTCAAACTCGGCCAAATCAGCGACGGCTTCCGCCTTTGCAGTCTTCGCCGCCTGAACATCGAGGTCTTCTTCAGCTGCGGCAAGAGCCGATTCCAAAGCACCCATCGCCACCTTCTCCTCGCCAGGCCCAGGTGGTGGCGGCGGTTGCGAAGGAGCCGACGATGAAAGGTCTTTTTGGAGAGCCCTCTCTCGATCCCTACTCTGCTCGAGAACTTCGGCCATTCGAGTTGACGCATCACCCTCAGTTTGATCGACATTGAACAGATCTTGGATTGTCGACTGCAAAAAAGACAAATATTTTTATTATTTAATATAAAAAAAACAAAACAAAAAACAAAAAAAAAACAAGAAATAATAATAAAGTCTCTAGTGGAATAATTACGCTCTTAAAGTATGCAGTCGTAAAGTTTCCACCCTCGATTGCAAGATCACCCAGCAGTCTCTTTTGGTTTGCTTTCTTCAAAATGTTCTCTTCCACCGTTTTCTCACTAACCAGTCTGCGAAACAAAAGGATTAGAAATAAGAATTATATCATTTATATTTTCGTCCAAGTATTTTTACATCAAATTAATTAAACAGGGTAGCCGTTTTAATCGAAGAAAAAAATTCACGGTCATTTCACGCCCCCCCCCCCCCACTCCCGCGCTTTGCAAACATTTTTCACGGTCAATGAAATTAAAAAAAATTAAACTCTATTCTAAACATTTTCCATTTAACCATTGAAATTTTTTTTAATGAAATACAGATAAACTGCCACATTAGAATTTCTCTAAATTATGGAGTTCAAAGATCAGGCAATGTACTTGAAAAATTTTCAAAATTATATTTTTTCAAGTAATTTTAAGCTAGACAAAACAAAATTAATTTTTTTTTAATTAACAATTTTTCAAATTAGAAGTTAAATTATTTTTACTTTAAATAGTTTAAGCATCCTTCAAAAACTTGAAAAATTTATTTTTAAAAATTGAGAAATCTATAAAGTGGTTTTAAATTATTCCAAATTTAAAATCATTGTTGAAATTTTTTCTAAACGTTTAAATATATTTTTTAATGAATTGCATTTTTCCTACAACTTTCAGAAAATCCTGCACATTAAAAAAATTCCTTAAAATTTGAATTTATAAATAACAATAGGAACACTTATTATTTGTGAAAAAAATTAGAGTAATCTTAAGAGACATTAAGAAGTTTTAAAAATATCAAAATTAAATTTAGAACTTGAATTGATTTCAAATTATTTACACGAAGATTGTGACGCGAAAAAATTGGACTATTCGTACCGAAATTTTGGTGCAAAAAATCGAGAAACTTTTTAAGAATTGTGAAAGGCTTAAAAAGAATGAAAACATTTTCTGAAGATTCCTAGGAAAATTGAAAATGATTTTTCATTTTGAAAAATAATTGTAACACAAAATTTAAAAAGATTTTAAGAGATTTCCAAAATGATCAAAACAGAACCTGGAAGATTTTAAGGATTTTTATTTTTTAATTTGCAGGATTTTCCAAAAGTTGTAGGAAAAATTCGGTTAATTTTAAAATATATTTAGAAGTTTTGAAAAAGATGTTAGCACACTTCGTTTGAATTATTTGAAATAGTTTCAAATTTTTTATTAAGTTTGAATCTTTTCAAAACTACGAAATATCTCTTGAAATTACTCCAATTTTGTTTACAAATAATAAGTGTTCAATTAATATTTATACTTCAAAATCTAACAATTTCACTTACATATTTAACATTTTTTAAAGAGAACAATTCAAATTATAACGTTAAAAGTTGAAAAGCTCTTCGAAATTCTACGGATTTAAAGCTTTCTATGTAAAACAATTCAGTCTCAAAGTGTTTACTTTTACATATATTTGTATTTAATTTACTCGTATTAAATGAACTGTGAAATTTTTAATGACTAAGAAAGAAAACTAATAAAAATAATATAATTATTTATTTAATTTGATATAAAAAATAATATAAAGGAAGACCTAAAACTTTGAATTAAAAATATTTTATTGGTGAATCATTAAAATTGTTATTTAAAAATAAAATTATCGGAATATATGATATATTAATGTCAATCTTTACCAAGACTTTCGGATTCAAATAGTTACAATCTGCAAAATTCTCAAATTCGAACAGTTGATTTTAAATTAAATATTACTTAATTCATTATTTCAACAAAATAGTTAAACTTGCAGCCACAGATGAATTTTCTTGCCAAAAAGACTAATTTACCACAAAACAGTTGTATTTTTAAACCAAAAAATATGAATTTTCATCAAAAAAGTTTATTTTAAATTTAAAAGAAAAAGGAATTCTCAACCAAAATTTAAATTTTTTGCAAAAGAGTAAAATTTTTAACCAAGTAGTTGAATTTTCAACGAATAAAAAATTTTAATTTTAAATATATAATTGTTGAATTAAACATAAAATGTCGAAATTTCAACGAAACGGATACATTTTAAATGAAACAACTTCTACCAAGAGATTAATTTTCTTGAATGTTCAACCAAGAATGATTTTTGAACCATGAAAGAAAAAAATACCAACAAAATTATTGAATTTTCAAACCAAAAAGGCAAATTTTCTACAAAACAGTTGAACTTTCAATCAGTAAATATGAATTTTTAACCTGAAAATATGAGATTTCAATCTAAAAAATTAATTTACGCGCAAATAGTAAAATTTCTAACTAAAATCTATTAAATTTCGACAAAAACTGGAACAGTTAAATTTTCTGTTAAAAAAATTAATGTTCTGCCCATAAAAAAAAACTAGTTTAAAAATTTTAAGCCAGTAAAAAATCAAATTTTAACCAATTAATACAACTTTTGACTAAGTATTTGAATGTCCATTAAACAAAAAAATAATTTTCGACAAGGAATGTAATAGTCAAATTTTAAACTAAAACTACCAATTTTAAGCCAAAAATGGAAGACTTCAATTTGCCGTCAAGAAAAATAAGGTTTAGCATAAAAATCTAATTTTCCACAAAATACTTCAATTTTCAGTTAGAAAAATTCATTTTCAACCCATAAAAAAAAACCAATAATTCCTCTTAAACCAATAAAATCAATTTTTCCAGCCCATAAAAAACATTATTCAAAAAAATTATTAAACCTGAAACCAATAAAATCAATTAGTCTATTTTTCAACCCAAAAAAATTAATTTTCAACAAAAAAGGCAATATTTAAATGTTATACTGGAAACTCAATTTTTAACCAAAAATGGAAAACATAAATTCTCACTTAAGAAAAAGAATTTTTAACATAAAAAAAATTCAAGAAGATTGTTCAATTTGCGAACAAAAATGGAAGTTCGAAAATTTAATTTTCAACCCATAAAAAACAATATTCGACAAAATTGTGAAATATTAAACGAATAAAATCAATTTTTAACAAATGAGTACAATTTTGAACCAAGAAAGATTAATTTTCAACGAAAAATGAGATACTTCAATTTTTCAGTGAAGAAAAGTAACTTCCGGCCAATAAAAAAAAAATTTAACAAAAATATTAAATTTGAAAACAATAAAAACAAATTTTAACAAATTAGTCTATTTTTCAACCAAAAAAGATTAATCTTCAACAAAAAAGGCAATATTTAAATTTTATACTGGAAACTCAATTTTTCACAAAAAATGGAAGACATAAATATTCACATAAGAAATTTCGAACATAGAAATAATAATTTTCCACAAATTAGTTCAATTTTCAACCAAAAGTTTGCAATCCATAAAAAGCAATATTCAACAAAATTGTGAAATCTTAAATCAATAAAATCAATTTTTTATAAATTAGTATAACATTCAAATAAAAAAGATTAATTTTCAACGAAAAATGCAATATTTAAATTTTTAACTGGAAACTCAATGTTTAGCTAAAAATGGACAACACAAATATTCACATAAAAAAAGGAATTTCGAACATAAAAATAATAATAATTTTCCACAAAATAGTTCAATTTTCAACCAAAAGATTTCAACCCTTAAAAAACAATATTCAACAAAATTGTGAAATCTTAAATCAATAAAATCAATTTTTTTTAAATTAGCACAACTTTCAACTAGAAAAGATTAATTTTCAACGAAAAATGTTGTACTTAAATTTTATACTGGAAACTCAATTTTTAGCCAAAAATGGAAAACATAAATTCTCATTTAAGAAAAGGAATTTATAACATAAAAAAATTCAAGAAGATAGTTCAATTTGCGAACAAAAATGGAAGTTAAAAAATTTAACTTTCAACCCATGAAAAACAATATTCAACAAAATTGTGAAATATTAAACCAATAAAATCAATTTTTAACAAACAAGTACAATTTGGAACATAAAAATAATAATTTTCCACAAATTAGTTCAATTTTCAACCAAAAGATTTCAACCCTTAAAAAACAATATTCAACAAAATTGTGAAATCTTAAATCAATAAAATCAATTTTTTTTTAATTAGCACAACTTTCAACCAGAAAAGATTAATTTTCAATGAAAAATGTTATACTTAAATTTTAAACTCGAAACTCAATTTTTAGCCAAAAATGGAAAATAATAAATTCTCATTTAAGAAAAGGAATTTATAACATAAACAAACTTTACAAGATCGTTCAATTTGCAAACAAAAATGAAAGTTAAAAAATTTAACTTTCAACCCATGAAAAACAATATTCAACAAAATTGTGACATCTTAAAACAATAAAATCAATTTTTAACAAATTAGTACAACTTTCAACAAAAACCAAAAAAATCCAAGACTCACATTTAATCAATTTAAAAAAGTAATTTAACGACAAAAATCGTTTTTCCCACAAAATAGTTTCATTTCCAACGAAATAGTATAATTTTCAACCAAAAGAGATGAAATCGGAACTCTTCAGTTGATAAAGTACGAAAAAGAAAAATAGAAACTCACCTATAAATATGAACGTCCCTCGTCTGTCCAATTCTGTGACATCTGTCTTGAGCCTGAGCGTCCATCGTCGGATTCCAGTCACTGTCATAAAATATCACCGTGTCGGCTCCCGTCAAATTAACACCCACACCACCCGACCTCGTCGACAAAATAAAGCAGAATATCCTCTTGTCCGCATTGAATCTCTCCATCAGTACCTGCCTCTGATCAATTTTCGTCGCTCCATCCAGTCGTAAGTAAATGTGTCCATGGAAATTAAGAAATGCCTCCAACACGTCCAGCATCCTCGTCATTTGTGTAAAGATCAAAACACGATGACTGCCAGACTTGAGTCGCCTCAAAAGATGATCCATCGACTGCAATTTTCCACAGTCGTATTGAATCAGTCGCGGATCCGGGAATTGTGTCATCATCGATCTCGTCACCGGATGAAGGAGCGACAATTTCGGCGAGAGCTGATACTTCAGTTCCATCTCAAGTCGCTGTTCCGTTCCCAATTTGTGTGGCGGGGGATGCGACACGTGAAATTTGGGCATTGGAGCGCAAACAGCTGGCACACATACGACAAATCTCTCAAAGATTTCCTTCAGTTCTTCAACAATTTGTTCGGTCGATTTGATCGCCTCGGCGAGAGCCTCAGTCCTTGAGAAAAATTGCCTTCTCGTGCGGGCATTCTCTTTGCTAGTGGCACAATGAACCCAGCCAGTGTGCCACGGGCAAGCTGTGCAGGGCTTTCCTAATCTAAGGGCAGTGAAGAGATCTTCTCCGTACAATGGACAAGCAGCGCAGCGCCTCTCATTTACATTTGCCAACATTTTCAATTTACTCTGCCGTCTGCGTCGACGATCCTCCTCCAATTGGGGCATATGGAATTCGGATTTTGGCTCTTCCTTGCTTGGTGGTGGTGCTTTTTCTGCCTCCTTGATGACAGGAGGCGGAGGAGGAGGAGGAGGTTTTGGCACTATGCTTGGACGAATTTGCTGGGTGACTACTTGGCCTTGAGCTGTTGTGACATTGAGTTGTGGAACTCGCATCATGGGTCTTCCACCGGATGTTGTCACGACACCGCCAACCATTTTAGTGACAGCGGCAGTTGTCGAGAGACCCACCAGCGATTTTGAGAGAACGGTTAGGCGTTGACCGCCTTGTGTTACAACTGCAAATAAAATTCGTACAATATTAATGATAAATTGTACTTCATTTCCAGGAATTAGATGCTCTTCATTGAAGAAAGCACATTTTTTTCTATTGTAATTGTATCAAAACTGCCCTTGGACTGAACAGACAATACTAAGCAGTCTTACAATTGCTTGACTTTGATATACCCACAAAATTGAGACTACTTCACAAAAGATTAATAAAGTAACGGAATTGCTCTTGTGGGTTCTACAATTTTAAAATCGCACGGATTTTAATTTAACAATTAATAATTGTAAATTATACCGTTAATTCTTTTTTTTAAACTCTCAATTTTCGTTTTGTCATTTAATCTATTTTTTTTTTTTTTTTTTTTAATAGCAAAATTATTTTCCTATAGTCCATAATTGGAAAGAGACTTTTACGGAAAGAAATAAAATGTTAATTACCTTACAATCCGAAACCTTACTATTTTTTAAAATTATTGTTTCGACTATTTTATCATTGATTTTTTTTTTAATTCGAATGATTTTCAAATTCAAATTAAAAATTGCAAAAGCAACGACTTTTCTAGCCTCTGAAATTATGACTTCAACTAAAATTATTTTTGAGTACTTTTAACTTTTTCAGGGTGGCCATTTTAATCAAAGAAAAAATGAAATTGATCAATTAAAACCGTGTGAGCATGAAAAATTTAATTACAACTAAAATGATGAATTTTCAACTAAAAATTATAAATCATGAATTTTTAATGAAACAGTTCAATGTTCAACTATATGCTTTAATTTAACTAATAAAAATCAATTCCTAACTAAAATTAGAATAATTAAATTTCCAATTTAAAAAAACATAATTTTCAACTAAAAAACATAATTTTACAACCAAAAATTGAATAGTTACACTTTCAGCATGTCATTTTCACATTTTTTTTCAAATCCAACTTATGTCTACATGAAACGCGACATCGAGTTTCAAATTTTGGAAATTAAATGAGGGCCACTAAGAAACCCTTTTTTATAGTTATTGTAAAAATGAAGGATCAGACAAACGTTTCTTAGTGCTTCTCCTTTAATTTCCAATATTTTTAACTCGATATCACGGTTTGTGTTAACGTAAGTTGGGTATGAAAAAAATGTAAACATATTTTTTGAGGTTACGCTCACACGACATTGAAGATAATCAATTGTTTTCAGTTGAATAACTAAAAATGAAATGCAAATTGAAGCACTCAAAGTGGAACTGTTGGATTTTAAAATTGCGAAAATAAAAATTAAACGTTTTTTTATTCAAATTTTCTGTATCGAAACTTTCATTTATAGGCATAAAATATGAATGTATAAAACGAAAAAAGCTTTCAACACTTTTTAATCGAACGATTATAAATTAAATTTATTTAATGTGAATAATGTACCATTTCAAACTTTTATAAATTGTACAGTGTAAGGATTCAGTTTCAAAAATATAATTCCACGATTATCATTTTCAATGCGCTAAAAATTGAAAAATTCATCTATAAATTATTTGTAAATTTTCTAAAATAGTATAAATATAAGTATCTTTGATTAAAATTATTTCAATTTTAAGGTTTTTCAACATAATGATTGTTATCTTGTTATTGATGTATAGAAATAAAAAATTTCACTTTAAAATGAAAATTTTTCAAAATAGAACATTTAAAGTTTAAACTTAAAAAAATCAAGGTTTTCTATTTCAGATAATTGAGCAGTAAAATATTGCAACATATTAACTATTTTTTTTTTTTTATTTCAAATTTCAAACTGAATGGGTTAAAAATTGAATATTTTATAAAATCTATATTTAAATAGAATTTGAAATGTATCAAGAAAAAAAGTTCAATTATAAATCTATTAATTTTAAGTGGTTTTAAAATTGAAATTAGTTCATAAAGTTACAACTGATCGGTTTTCAAATTCTTACAATACAATTAAATTTGTAAATCCTTCAATTTTGAACGGATTCGGAATCGTCTTGTAAAATCAATTACTGTTCAACTTTTTAATACTTAAATAAAACCTCAACTTTAAATACCAATAAATAATATTTACAGTAGAATTGAAAGTTTTTTTTTATCAAAAATGTTCAGTTATAAACGCTTTTAATTTTTAATAGTTCAAGGTGAAAAAATTGTATTTTTAAATTCTAATAGTACAAGTTTTTCAAATTATTCTTCTAGAAACTTTTTAAATTCCTAGTCAAAAAATAAATTCTGTCAGGCCTAAAAAAGTTCCGGGACCAGCAACCATCCTTTATTTTTCAAAATACTTTTAAACTTTTGAAATACGCATTTCTTTCTCAAATACCAAACTCTTTATTTTCAATAAATTTTAAATGAGCTGTTCAATTTTTTTTTTATTTGAAAAATGCACTTTAAATTAAATTGTAGCCTATTTTATCCAATTTAAAAATTTTTTAATACTTTTCAAGACAATTTACTATTTAATTAATGAATAAATTAAAGTAAAGCAATCCATACTGGACCCTTAGGATGAGATAAACACAATTTATCAGATGTTTCGCTCACAATATTGTTGATTAAAATTTCAAAATTGTTATATTCGAAAAACAAAAAAATGGAAATAGAGAAAAATTTGGAAAATATACTTGTAGAAATATGAACTAGAATTGTTTTTCCAGACAGGATACGCATGTCCTATAATTTCCTCTTTCGGACACACGAGTTTTTATGGAAAATTTTGCTATCTCGCTGTTTAAAATAAAACAGTTGCAGGTATGAAATTCCCTGTACTGTGTTCGGCAGCGAGATCAAATGAACTTGATTATTAGCATTTGACTAATTCTCGGCTAGCTATTATATTATAAAATACTTGAAAAATTGTCTACCAACCTGTATTTGCATTCTGCTGATTCGACGTAAAAAGAATGTGTCTGCCAGTTGCAGTTGAAACCAGCTGAGCGAAACCTGCAGGAACTGATATCCTCTGGACGGAATCACCCTGTTTAACAGTAACGGTCTGCGTCAATCTTTGCAGGCCATCTCTGATATTCGTGTTTGCCACGGTTATTTTCTGCGAATTCGTCACCGGCGCAGCTGTACTCGCAGTTGTTTGTGGGCTTGGCGCCACAGGTATCGCTACAAAAAAAAATAAATAAATAATAATAATTTACTTATTTTTAAGTCACAAAACATAAATTCATACCATTTAAAAGTTTTATTTTTTATTCTAGAATTGTATGCTCGGTTCTAGAATGCGCATGAAAGAATGATCAATGAGCAAGCTGGCCCGAGAAAATATGTTCTTGCATCACTGCAAAAGCGACTGATCACTGAATCACAACCACTGATCGATGATGCTTACAAAAACGATTAAATTGCAAAATCGATTCAACAATTGTATTCAAGTTAATTACTTAGGAACTAGAATTACCTTTCACGCTTCCTTGATGTGGAACCAACTGCACAGAATAACCTTGTAATTGCTGTCCGCCCGCAACTCTCAAAGTTACACCTAAAATAATTTTAATTTACACATTATTTTCTAATATTTAATAAAAAAAAAATAGGAATTTTTTTTTAATTAATGTAGGTACCATATAAAATTCAATTTAAAAAAAGGGAAGTTGAATTTTCGGTTGAAAAATAAATAAAATTTCCTCTCAAGCAAGTAGTTCAATTTTCAAGCAAAAAAAAAGATTAATTTTTAAACAAACCAAAAAACCGAATATTCTACAAAGCAATTATTACAGTTTCAACTTTAAAATAAGAATTTTTACAACCAAATTAATTGAATTAAAAAAAAAACATTCAATCAAAACAGATTTTTCGGCTCATAACATTTTTTTAATCAAAATGTTCAATTTTCAAACCAAAAGGATGAATTTTCAACCAGAGATGGATTTTCGCAACAAAAAAAAAGTTATTTTCGACCAAACAATTGAATTTTTATAACCAAATCAGTTAATTTTTTTAATCAAACTTAAATTCTGAATTCAAAAAGATGAATTTTTAACTAAAGTCTCGCACCTCCAATAAAAAAAAATGAATTTTTAAAAAAGTAGTTCAACTTTCACCCAAATAGTCAAATATTCAACAAAAAATGTAAATTCTAAACGTAAATCTTAATACTTATTAATCTTAATTTTCTTAACGTAAATCTTAATAGTTGATATTTTAAGCAATAAATATTTTTATTTTAAATAAAAAAAGTTGAACTTATTTGAAAAAAGAAGAATTTCCAACCAAAATTGATCATTTTTCAATCAAAAAGATTTTTCAGTCCGAATGAAAAAAAATGACAACCAAACTATTTTTTTTCAACCATAAAGATTAGTTTTTCACAAAAATAAAGAATGTTCAACCAAACAATTAAATTATTAACAAACTAGCTCAACTATGAACCAAGTATTTCAATTTTAAACCAAAAAAGATTAATTAGGAACAAAAAACGTATCAATTTATATTTAATTCAAAAACAACAATTTTCAATAAAAAACAATTGAAATCGACTAAGAAAAATTTTTAACAAAATAGTTGGAAGTCATCCAAGTGATGAATTTTCAACATAAGAATTAGTTTTCCACTAAATAATTGTTTACCAAAATGTCAAAATTTTCAGCTAAAAACATGATATTTCTTCATCAAAACAGTCAAATAACCAAATAATAAAAATGTTGTACCAGAAAAGATTAATTTTTAACCAAAAATATATATCTAGATTTTTTTAATCCGAAAAGGAAATTTCTATAAAAAATTTAATATTTAACTGAGAAAAATAATTCTGCTACTTAAAAAAAGATGAATTTTCTCCCCAAAAAGACGAAATTTTTGTTAGAACAATTAAATTTTTAACAAAAAAGTTTATTTTTATTCAATAAAGTGATATTTTGGCGAAATAAGATGAATTTTCGATTTAAAAAGATGCATTAAAAAAACGCATATTGAACCCCAAAAGAAAATTTCTATAAAAAATTTAATTTTCAATTAAGAAAGATACCTCGCTATTAAAAAAGACGAAATTTTTTCAGAAGACAATAAAACTTTTGTCAATAAAGTTTATTTTCTTCCAATGAAGGTGACATTTTGACCAAATAAGATGAATTTTCTATCCAGAAAGATGCATTTGTTAAAAAAAAGGAACTTGAACTAAATAGATGAAATTTTGAAAACAGTATTAAATTTGAGATAAAAGCGAAATTTCTACGTAACAGTTAAAATTTCAAAAAAAAAAAAAGAAAGAAAAGGTTTATTTTCAATGAAACAGTTAATTTTCTACCAAAATAGTTAAAATTTCAACCCAAAAAGAAGAGTTTTTAACTAAGAAGTATGACTTTTTAAAAGAATTATCGAAATGAAAAAAAAAACAACAATAAAAGTGTGACAAAAACAAAAATTAATTTTTTAACAAAAAATATATTTTTACATTTTTAAATCCGAAAAAATTTTTTATTTTGAACCAAGTAGGATGAGTCTTCTATTAAAAAAAAGACAGATTTTCTATCAAATAAATTGAATTTTCTGCCCAAAAAGACGATTTTCTTAAAAGAGACTTAAATTTTTACCATCAAAGTTTATTTTCAACCAATAAATGTGACATTTCAATCAAACAATATGAATTCTCTTTCCAGAAAGATGCACTTATTATGAGGGGAAAAAAATGTATATTGAACTAAATAAATGAATTTTTTTACTAAATTGTTCAATTTCAAGCTAAAAAACGAAATTTCTCCAGAACAGTTAAGATTTCAACAAAAAAGATTATTTTCAACGAAATTGTTTAATTTTCTGCCAAAACAGTTGAATTAGCAACCCAAAAATAAGAATTTTCAACTAAGAAGTATGACTTGTTAACAGAATTATTGAATTAAAACAACAACAAAAAAATGTTTGACAAAAAAAGATTAATTTTTCAACCAAAAATATATTTGTAGATTTTTAAAACCCGACAAAAATTTAATTTTCATCAAAGTAGGATATAACGAGTTTTCTACAACCAAAAAATGTCAAATTTCGTCCAAATCAGATGAATTTTCCATCCAAAAAGATGACTGTAAAAAAATAGTTGATTCTTCATAAAAATAATTAAACGCTCAATCAAATGGTAGAATTTTTCTCACCAAAACTAAAACCAATTTCCGTAGCAAAAATAAGCAAATTTAAATTGTAAAATCAGAGGGAAACCCAGGAATTTTTTGAAAAAGTAGAAAAAGAGGTAAATAATAAAAAAATAATAAATAAATAATAATAATAATAATAAGAAAATTTCATACCAGGTCCAGTTGGCGTTTGGTTGTTGACACCCTTAATCAACGGCGAAGTTCCCACTCGCGGCGAAGACAAAGTCCCCCCAGCGAGATTTCTCGATTTCTGCTGTGGAACATTAGCTTTCGTCTGACTCGACAATCGGACATTGATCTTAATCTTCCCCGAGGGACACCTTGGAGGTGGTTCTGGCGCACTGTCAATCACCTCAATCAATTTTCTTGATGTTTGCAAACGTTTCATTCTGTGCGCGACATAAGCCGTTAGCACCGACTCCATTTTCACCAGGACCAAATTCAACACCGAAATATCAACATGCTTCCAGAGATCGTAGTCGAGAGCACTCGCGGCCAGTGAAGCCGTGACAAATTCGATGCCCTCCATTTGAAAAGGCGAGACCGTCGGACGAATTTCAAAAAGATTCGGATGGTTGCACACTTTTCGCAACTGCATCAAAACATTGATGACGCTCAATAAATTTCCACTCGATAAAGTTTCCTTCGTCCTTTAAGAAAAAAAA
>NC_046664.1:10633840-10648164 GCF_010883055.1 Belonocnema kinseyi | reverse complement strand
AAGAGTTAATCTAGAAACGAATAGGAAAACAATTTGACAACATGTAAAGATATACTCACTTAGCCCGGGACATGAAATCGTCGTAAAGGTATCTTTGTCTTTTCGATAACCGGCACATCACAACGTGTTCGTATTTCTTTGGCAGTTGTTTCTCCACCTCGCTTTTTAACCTTCTGAGTAAAAAAGGTCGCAAGACCTAAAAAAGAATATTTCGGTTAAATTCAAATTCATTTTTCTTTATAATATAATATAAGCTTATTGATCAAATCCGTTTTAGAGAGTGTCTACTCAAACCGTGGAAATAATTCTCTGATAATTGCAGGGGTTTTCAGGGTGATCGTTTTTGTTAAAAGAAAAAAGTTCCCGCTCATTTTCCGGCTCGCAAACATTTTTCACAATCAACGAAATTTAAAAATGGAACACTAAATCTAATTGTTCCATTCGAAGTAATAATAACTGAACTGCAATTAAAAAATTTTGTATTAAAATGCTCAACAATTTGCACGTATATTATATAAGCTACTTACACTTTTCAACAGCACAATTTTAAAATAAATGCAGTTAAATTGTCATTTGCAAATATTTAACTTTTATCAATTGTCAAAAATTGAGAGTTTCCTATTTAAATCCAAAATTTTAATTCTTTTCGAAAATTTTCCATTTCAACTAATTTCAAGAATTAGAACTTTTTGAAAAAATTCCCTACTACAATTCATAATTTAATTTTTTTTCGAAAATACCTCGTTTTAACACAGAACAATAATTTGGTTGGAAAAATTTAATTTTCCATTGAGAATTGCTATCGAAAATTTTCCGTTTCCAAAAAGAATTCGAATTTTTGTAAAATTCCCTGTTCCAATTTATAATTTCAATTTTTCTCAAAAATATCCCGTTTCAACTTGGAATTAGAATTCATTCTAAAAAAAAGTTTCACCCTGTTTCATCTCGGAATTGATTTAAATTGTAACATTCCCTGTTCCAAGAAGAATTATAATTCTTTCGGATAAATACCAGTTTCAATTTAGAATTTTGTTCCTTTCCGAAAATCTTCAGCGCTTGCTCGGAATTTGTTAAAATTTGAAATTCCCGGGCATTATTCTGAATTATGTTATGTTAAGTTATTTCAATTTTAAACAATTGAAAAATCCTTAAAATGCTTCGAAATTCTATTTCAAGACCTTGAAACATTTACATCTTGTTTCGAATTTTTTTTAAATTCAAAAATATTATTTAAAGTTTTTCACAACTTCTAAATATCTTTTTAAATTATTCGAATTTCAAATAATAAAAAAAATCATTTTCAATTTTCCTAGCAATCTTAAAAAATGTTATTATTAAAAAGCTTCTAAATTTTATGTTCGAAATCTGCCAAAATCTATATTTGATTTCAAATTAGGCCGTGGAATATTTGCACCGAAATTTAGATAATAGCTGGGCTTTATCGGTAAATATCTCTTCAACTTGCTCGATTTTTTCCAAGAATAATAGGTGTTCAATTGTTATTTATACATCAAAATTTAAGAAGTTTACTAACAAATTGATTTTTTTTAAATAGAACAATTAAAATTGTAATTTTCAAAGTTTAGTTTTTTTGTTCCGTTTTGAGTATTTTGATTATAATTATTGATTTTGACTGTACAGTCAGCTATTTTTAAATATTGAGTTACTGTTCTTTTTTTAATTAAAAAACTTTAAATTACGTAGTTAAAAAATTTAATATTTTAGACTGAAATTTAATAAAAGCCTTTAATCATAAATATATTATTTAAAATTTAAAAAAAGGTTATAAAGTTTCAGTTAAAAAAGTTTCACAGTTGATCAACCAAAAATGTTTGTTATCAAAAATTTTCGATTTCAAACGTTTCTAACTATTATATGTTCAAGTCTTTAAAACTGCATTTTGAAATTATTTTTATTCAAATACGCATTCTAAACTGAATGATATAATAGAAAAAATCACAACTTAACTAATTTAAAAAAAAAACGGTTAAAATCTAAGCTGGACGGATATTTTCTCTACAAATTTGTAAAATTTAGAAAGTTTTTACAGACTATACTATATTATTTTACTATAATATTAAATAATACTAAAATCGTGAAACCAGGTAGCATTTTTAAGTTAAATTTTTAATTGGGCTTAGAAATAATTTAATCATTATTTTTATTGGTTTCACGAGTTCAAGTTTTAGCCGCATTAAAAAAATAGATAGCGCATTTTTCAACAAAATAGTTAAATTTACAACTAAAAAAGACCAATTTTCAACCATACACTTGAATTTTTAACTAAAAAATACCAATTTTCAATTAAACAATTGATCTTTTAAGTAAACTGGATGTTTTCAAATGTAAATGCAACAGCTAAATTTTCATTTAACAAAATTAATTTTGCTTACAAAAATTCGATAAATTTTCCAAGAAAATTGATGAATCTTCAACTGGAATAGATGAATAATAAACCAAAAAAATAAAATTTTTAACAAAAAGATGAATTTTTAAACAAGAAGATTCTCATACTAAAAGACTAATTTTCTAACAAAAGACGATTTTTTGACAAAATATATTAATTTTTAACCAAATAGTTGAATTTTTAAATAAAGGCCAATTTTCAACCAAAAATCGAATGTTTAAATTTCAATTGAGATAAAAAGAATGTTTAAACAAAGTGATGAATTTTAAATTAAAATTATGAATCTTTTACTGAAAGAGTTGAACTTTCAACAACAACAAATTTCAAGGAAACCCATGAATTTTCCACACAAAAAAAAGATAAATTGTCATCCAAAAATGAAAAATATAAATTTTTAGTTTAAAAAATTCATTTTATTTCAAAGAGATGAATTTTCAAAGAAAATGGCAAAATAGGTTATATTTTCAAATTTAAAAAACTAATTCTCAATCCAAAAAATAGTTGCATTTTTAAACACAAGATTAATTTCTACATAAAAAAAGATAATATTTTAACAAAAAATTGAATCGTTAAACTTTTAGTTAAAAATATTAATGTTCAAACAAAAGAGATGAATTTTAACTAAAATCATTATAGACTCAACTGAAATATTTAAATTTTCAGTAACAAAAATTAATAATAAAAAAAAAAAAAACGAAATTTTAAACAAAATAGATCATTTTTAACCAATATGATGAATTTTCAATTAAAATTGTGAAGAAAAAAAAACAACTAATTTTTAACAAGAGTTTAACTTTCAATCAAGTGATTATATCTTCATTCCAAAAAATATGAATTATGATCGAAAAATGTAGTCGATATTTCAAATAAAAAAATACGACTTTTCAACGTGCGTTGAATTTTCAAACAAGAAAAATTTTTCAGCATAGAGAGAAAACATTCCTAGCAAACTTTTGAATTTTTAAACAAATACTTTAATTTTCGACCAAGAAGAATAAATTTCTAAAAAAAAAAACAACGGTTTTCCAACAAACTAAATGAATTTTCCACTAGATACTTTTATTTTGAACTACGAAAAGATCATTTTAAAACAAAAAATAGAATAGGTTCATTCTCAATTTAAAAAAATTAATTTCAAACAAACAAAAAACCAATTTTCAACCAAATAATAAAATAAAGTAATATAAAGCTATTTTTACAAATTAAGAATTACTTTTACTCAGTTATATATTTCAATTTAAAAAATTAAGCACAACCTCGACAAAATTCCGACCAAAAAAATAAAAATTCCCACACAATTATAGGGTTTTCAAGGTACATGAGAAATCTCTGACAATTCCAGGTTTACCATATTTTCCAAGTAGTGCAGACACTCCCTTTTAAATTAGGCTGATTCTACACTTTAAGTGAAAGAATTTCTCAGTCACAAAATTTGGTTAAAGTGAAAAAACTGCCCAATTTGAAACTAATTCATTCAATCTACGAAATATTAAAATAAGTCTAATTGTTTTTCCAGACAGGATACGCATGTCGTATAATTTCCTCTTACCGACACACGAGTTTTTATGAAAAATTTTACTATCTCGCTGTTTAAAATAAAAAAAAAATAAAAACAGTTGCAAGTATGAAATTCCCTGAACTGTGGTCGGCAGCGAGAAGTTTTTTTTTTTTTGTTATTGTTAGAACCTCCTTAAAAAGCAGTACGTACAGACCTTGTGAAGTCGTCGAATAATATTGTCGTTGTATTCGCTGCTTCCCTCAATCATCCCGGTCACGGGATTGCTAAACCATTCCTTAAATTCTCGGTGAGATTGGAAAACGTTTGGCATCAGAAAATGCATCAGGGACCAGAGTTCCATCAGATTATTCTGAAGCGGCGTTCCCGTTAGTAATAACCTCCTGCAATCGGAAAAAATAACATTTCAAATTGAAAATAATTGTGAATTAAACAAAAAAAAAAAAAAAACAAAAAACGATCAGGATCTCTACTTAAATCCTGTAAAAAATTTCTTGACAATCTCACATTTTTTCCAGGTATAATTTTTCATAGTATGTTATTATAAAGAATGTAATTTTCAAACCTTGTAAATATCTAAGACTAATATTCATATGTAAAATTGAAGTTTTTTTTTTTTTAATTTACAAAAACAACATTAGCAAAGGATAAATATGTTTAATTTAAAAAGCTTTAATAAATTATTTTACAATGATTTTCTTCTGATTAAAATTCAGTGTAGAAGTACTATTTTTGAACTCACTCTAAACCACTTCAAATTCCTAATTTTTCACACGTAAAAATATTGCATTTTCCAATCATAAAGATCAGTTTTCTACTAAAAGAATAATTTTCAACAAAATACATGAATTCTTAGCCAATAAGTTAAATTTTTATCTAAAAAATTATCAATTTTCAACGAAAATTGAAAAAGATAAGTTTTCAGTTTAAAAAATTAATTTTTCAGAGAAAAAAATTCTACCAAAGTTATGAATCTATAACTGTGATAAGATGAGTTCTAAACGAAAAATATGAATTTTCAGTAAAAGAATTCAAATTGCTACCAAGTAGTTTTATTTTCAACCAAAAATAAGAATTTGCAATTAAAATCAACTGAACTGATGAATTTTTAACTGAAAAATAAGAAATCTGAACTAGCAGAATTTTGTACTTATAAAATGAACTTTAGACATAAGTTGTAAATATTTAAATGGAATAATTGAATTTTCAACAAAAAAAGAAAAAATTCAAACAAGATTAATTTTTTACCAAATTAGGAACTAAAAAGATCAATTTTTAACTAAAAATAGAATAATTAAATTTTTCATTTAAAAAATTATTTTTCAATCTAACTGATGGATCTCCAAATAAAATTATGAACCTACAACCCGAATGGTTGAACTTTTAAGTAAAAAATATGATTTTACAACCAAAAATTGAAGTTACATTTTCAGTTAAAAAAAAAAAAAAACAATTTCTACCTCAACAAAAAATAATTAAAAGAAATAGTTACATTTAAAAAAAACTGACGAATTTTCAACTAAAATGATGAACTTTCAACTAACAAGATTAATTTCTACAAAGACGAATTTTGAACAAAATTCCTAGATTTTCAACCTGAAAGACAAATTGTAAACCAAAAATTGAATAAAATCTTGAATTTTCATCTGGTACAATTGAATTTTAAATCAAAAGGACGAACTTTTCATTAAAATGATAAATCTTGAACTGGAATAATTTAATTTTCAACGTAAAATTCAACATTTAACCAAGGTGATTAATTTCGACCAAAAAAGGACTTTTCTACTAAAAACTGAAGTTACATTTTTAGTTAAAAAAAGAATATCCATCAAAAGATATGCTTTGTAAACTCAAACAATTGGAATATTCAACTGGAATAGTTACATGTTTAGTATAAAACCAAAAAATTAAAGAAAATAATATGCAGCTGAAGAAAAAACCCATTTTTTTTTAATTGGCTCATTTTTCAACCAAAGAGATGCATTTTGAATTATAAGGATGAATCTTAGCAAAAAAATTAATTTTTGACAAGAGTTGAACTTTTAACCAAGTAATTGAAATTTCATTCACAAAAAAAAGCAAATTTTAATGAAAAATGCAGTAGTTCATATTGCACAAAAAAAATGTAACATTAAAAAAAAGTTAAATATAATCAAAAAGGATGAATTTACAACAAAATACTTGAATCCCCAAGAGAACCAAAACAATTTCTTTTTTAAATACAGTTGCATTTTGAACAAAAAATTGATTTTCTACTACAAAAGATGAATTTTTAACAAAATTTGTCAACTTTTAACCAAATATTTCAACTAAATATTTTCAACTAAATAGTTGCATTTTTAACGGAAAAAAAAACCAACTTCTAACCAAAAATGTAGTAGTTAAATTTTGATTAAAAACTCGTTTTCAATAATAAATAAAAAAAAAAGAAGGAATTTTGTACCAAATAATTTAATTTAGTACCAAATAGCTGAATTCTATACCAAATTGTTTAATCTTCAAGCCGATAATATGTATTTTCTATAAAAAAGTAGAATTTTCAACAAAATAATTAAGTTTTCATTTCAATAAAATAATTTATAACAAAAAAAAAAAAAAAAACAACGAATTTTCAACTAAAATTATGAATCTTTAAACAAAAAAAATGATCTTTTAAGAAACTTTCAATCAACGTGTTGACTTCAATCTTAATCAATGAATTTTCAACAAAAAATATAATACTTGATACCTCAACAAATAAGATTTTAATTTAAAGTATCAATAAAGATTTTTCAGCCGAGAAAAAATGATTTTTAAACTAAAAACAATCAATTTTCAACCAAAAATAAAATAGTTAAATTATCAGTTGAAACAAAATTAATTTCATGTAAGAAAAAAGAAGGAATTTAAAACAAAAATACATGAAAAGAATCACTAAGATAAAGCTACTTTACAACAAAATAAAGTACCATTGATATTCAATTTTATATTGCAATTTAAAACAAAATTATGCACGCCCTAGAAATTTCCCGGTTTTTCCAGACAAGGTAGAGACACCCGGACAATGTATATTAAATTTTTCAGGGTTCCTCAACAACAACCTTGAGTTATAAAATAATATTGTTTCTCCAGACAGGATACGCATGCCCTATAATTTCCTCTTTCAGACACACGAGTTTTTATGAAGAATTTTACTATCTCGCTGTTTAAAATAATAAACAGTCTCAGGCATCAAATTCCCTGAACTGTGGTCGGCAGCGAGAAATTTTATACCATATAAACTAGCGAAAAAAAAAAAAAAAATGGCTCACCTCTGAGTTTGAAAATTGAGAAGCAATTGCCAGCGCTGCGACTTGAAATTCTTAATATTCTGCGCTTCGTCTAAAATCAGATACTTCCACTTTTTTCTTCTGAAACTTTGATGATCTTGAATCACGAGTTTGTAAGAAGTTATGCAAATGTGAAATGCGTTCGGCTTCGTCCAACCTAAAAAAAAAATTATTATCAAATTTTTGATTTACATTCTCTTCGAAATTTCACACAACTCTCGATTTATTTTCCAATCAATATTACGCATGAAAATACTTACCAGTTCTTTTCATTTTTCGGTCCTTTTGCGAACCATAGTACGTTAAAATTTTAAAACCTGGACACCACTTTTTGCATTCCATTTCCCAATTTAGCATCACAGACGTAGGAACTATAATTAAGTGCGGACCCCAGTTTCCCTTTTCACAGGCCAAATGCGCCAAAAGTGCGATTGTTTGAATTGTTTTACCCAGACCCATTTCATCGGCTAAAATTCCATTCAACTTCCTCTCGTACATCGTCACGAGCCAATCTAAACCAATATGCTGATATTCTCGTAACGTATGTTTCAAAAGGAAAGGAACCTTTGTCACAACCTAAAACGAAAAACAATAAAGATGTTACTAGATGGTAAAAAGTCGTTTAAACAGGGTGTCCAGGCGATACTTTGGGAGAGAAAAATCAAGGTATTCCGGTATAATATATTTTTTTTTTTACATCAAATAATCGAATAACCGTTTTTACACACGTAGAAATAGAAACATTTAATTGTTTTATTGGCCAAAAATTCCAGGATGGTCATTTCCTGGTTCGATAACATTTTTCACGGTCAACGAAATTTATAAAATGGAACACTAAAGCTAAAAAAAATTCCACTTGAGGCAATCAAAAATGAAGTGCAAAAGAACGCACTCAAAGGGGAACTGTTAAATTTTGAACTTTTAAAATTGAAATCTAAAATTTTTTAATTAAAATGTAACAAAAAAATATAAATCCACGCTTTTATTTTTAATTTTCTAAATTAAAAAAAATCAATCAATGAACTTCAACATTTTCAAAATTATATAAGTTTAAGGAATTTTAAGCTAGAAAAATTAAATATTGAAAAATTTACATTTTTTAAACTGAACCCTTCTTAAATTAGAAGCTCAATTATTTCTTTTTAAATAGTTTAAACATCCTTGAAAAGCTTCAAAATTTTATTTCAAAATCTTGAGAAATCTAGAAGTTGTTTTAAATTTAAATTTATTTTTGAACTTTTTTCAGAACTTCTAAATATCTGTCAAAACGAATTGAATTTTTTCGAAAATTTTCAGAAAATCCTACAAATTTTAGAAAATTTCTTTACAATTTGAATGTATAAATAACAATTTAACATTTATTATTTGTAGGCGAAATTTGAGTAATTTTAAGAGACATGTAGAAGTTTTGAAAAGATTCAAACTTAATGTAAAACTTGAAATGATAGCCTAATATAAAACAAAATGTATAGATTTTCGCAGATTTTAAACAAGAAAATTAAATTATTTTCAAAAATTGTGAAAGGCTTCAAAAGAATAAAAACATTTTCTTAACCCTTAAATGGCGACTTTAGCTTTAACAAAACGTACCAAATTTAAGGAAATGGAACATATGGCGCCAGATTAACAAATGACATGAAAACGTATTTTTCTATGTGATTTTACAGAATTTTGATTTTTATACGCAGTTTAAGATCAATAAAATCATTTAAAATTAAAATTATTTCGTGAAAAAAAGATCCTACTACCATCTTCAATCCATTGGGAATCGAATAACAAAACTTCTCTTTTCCGGTCAGGTGCTTTTCCAATTAAGCTATTGAAGGGACCAAAATAAGATAATAATAAAAAAAAATAAAATCATTTAATCACGCAAAGTACGGTGTTTCATTTTTCATTGAATTGAAGCTTTTATTTTTATTTTTAGCGCAGTATCTCGGAAGTATTCAAGTAAATGTTTCAAGTAAAAATATCAAAAACTTAAAAAGTTATGGATTTTAGAGTGAAAAGAAGTTATTTAAAAAAATTTTTTTCCAAAAATGATTTTTTTAACTACTTTAAATTTCAAAAACTGTTATGAAAGCCTTTTCTCCTTAAACTAGATAGATTAAACATCATTCATTGATTTTCTTGTAAAAAACTATCCAATACCGTCAGCACAACACACGTTTCAATACCCTTGGGTCTAGAACACCCAACATGCTCTTTATGTAATTTTATGAAATTGTGTCCTTTAAGGGTTAAGACTCCTAGGAAAATTGAAATAATTTTTCATTTTGAAAAATTATTTTATAAGAATATTTAAAAAGCTTTTAAAGACTTAAACAAAATTTTCAAAAAAGATTCTAGAAAATTTTAAGAAAACTTTCTAAAATTTGTATAATAATTTTGAATCTTTTTAAAACTCCTAAATATCTCTTAAAATTACTCAACATTTTTCTTACGAATGTTCATTTGTAAATTATACATCAAAATTTAAAAATTTCACTTAAAAATTAAGCATTTTTCGAAACTTTTAACCATTCCAGGTTTTCTATGTCAAAAAATTCAGTTAAAGCTTCTTTACTTTTAAATATTTGGTTTCAATTTACCTACCTGTCTTAAACAAAAATTTAAATATTTCTAAATATTCAATAATTAATCTTTTTTTTTATGAAAAATTTCAATTCAAATGGGTTAAAAATTGAATATTTTAGACAATCTTTTTAATTTAATAAAATCCTTTAATTAAGAACATATTATTATGAAGTTATTTCTAAGTTGAAAATAGTTTATAAACTTTCAGTCCCACGTTCACATTTATTTAAAATTTGTTTGTTTCAAATTGAAATCGTTTAAACGTTGAAACCTGAAAATTCTGAAGTTTTGAAGAACTGGTTTAAAAAAAATATATTTATTTATTAAATAAAAATGTTTTTTATCCAAACTTTAAAAAATCAAAGGCTTATATTTTTTATTAGTTCAAGCCTTTAAGAAAGCATATAAAAATTATACAAATTAAAAATGTAAGCTTAGAAATAAAAATTTTAAATGGACAATTTTTAAAGTAAATTTTTTTTTGAATTTACGCATTGTAAGCTGAATAGCACAATTGAAAAACATAACAATTCAAGTAATTACTTAAATTTCTTTCTTCTACAAATTTTTTAAATGCCTGGTTAAAAAAAAATTCACTGTCATTTCCCGGTCTCAAAAATCTCCCGATTTCCTGGTCCAGCGGTCACCCTGCATTTCTAAAGGAAGCAGAATCAGAAATAAATTATTATCTTTGAAATTTTTGAAATCTTGGTGAAATTTCTTAAATTTTGCGAATTCCTTGAAATCTTTTGAAAATATTTAAAATCTTGAAATTTCTGTCAAATCTTCTAAAAATTTTGTAAAATCTTTGAAATCCTTGAAATTTGTAAAACCTTCGTGAAGTTTTTTAAAATTTTTGAGATAATTGTAAAATATTTATGAAATTCTTCTAAAATTTATTGGAACCTTTTAAAGTTGTTTACAACCTATAAAATGTTCTGAAATCTTACAAAAAAATTAAATTCTTTTAATCTATCCTACATCCTGTGTATTTATTTGAAATCACCTCAAATATTTGAAATTATTTTTAATGTCTGAAATGTTTTGAAAATTTTGAAATTCATGTATTCTTTTGACATCTCCGTGAAATTTTGATTAAATCGTGAAAATATTTGTCAAATCTTCTAAACAAATTTGAAATCGTTTAAAACCATTATTAAAATGTTTTGAAATCTTTGAAATCTAGTGTACTGTATCTGTTTTGAAATCTTTATGAAATTTGCATGAAAATATTTGAAATATTTCTTAAATCTTTTTGTGTTTGTTTGAAATCATTTGAATTTTTCTCAAATTTATTGAAACCTTTTGAGAAATTGTTTAAAATCTTGGAAATCTAGTGCAATTCTACCCTTTTTGAACTCTTTAAATTCTTGAAATCCTTATGAATTGTTTCACGGAGGATTCAAGATTTTCAGGGTCGCTAGACACTCCTGTTAAAGACAAAAATGTATGTGAAAACTAAACAATTTTGTCGCGTGGTCACCGAAACGAATGCTTAACATTTTTCTATCAGTAACGATCGCTTTATACTCTGCCTCCCTTGAAATAGCAGCGAGCAAAATAGAGCAAAGCTGCTTTGGATAGTGAAGGCAATTATAAATTAGAAATAATATTTTATAAAAATACTTACACTTGTCGTGAGTAACGTATTTCCTTTCGGTTGGATACTTTCCGCCAAGGCAGCGACGTCGTCCATTTCGTTGCTTTCTGATTCCTGGCTCTAAAAATTAATCATATTAATATTTTTTAAGTGTTAAAAATGAGTTTAAAATTTTATTTAAACCGTTAGTCGTTAGTATATAAATAATAAAAATTCCTATTTATTTATAACAAATAAATGCGACAACAATGATAACATCCCAATAAGAAAAGGCAACTACTTTTAGTTGAAATTTCATTATTTTCAGTTGAAAAGTCTAAGTCTACTATTGAATTTCTGGTTAAAAATTTTATTATTTGGTTCACAAACTAAAACATTTTTGTTGAAAATTCTACAATTCCATAAATTTTTTTTTCTGACTAAGAAATTATTTTGCTAATTGAAAGTTAATCTCTTTTTGTAGAAATTTTACCTTTTTGGTGAAACACTCATTTCTTAGGTTCGAGGATTCAACAAATCGGTAGAAAATTAAAATGTTTGGTTGGAAATTGATTTATTTTATTGAAAATTCTTGTTTTTTTTTTGTATAGAATCATTTTTTTTAATGAAACTGTTTACATGAAAATTAATCTGTTTTAGTTGAAGATTCAAGTGTTTTACTGAAATGTCAAATATTACATTTATCGTTGAAAATTCCTCTTTTTACACTGAAAATTCAACTACTTTCTTAAAAATTAAACTAGTTTATTCGAAGAAAATTCTGTTTCTTAAAAAGATTTACAGTTTTAATTAAAAATTCATTTTTTTCACTTTCAGTAGAAAATTCATTGTTGCAATTATGTATTGAAAACAGGATTTCTTAATTGAAAATTTTAGAAAGGATAAAAAAAGAATATAGACAAATTTGCAACTTTTTGGTGAAAAATTAATCTTTTTTATAGTTGAGGATTAAAGCATATTGTTGAAAATTAGTTTCTGTTTGTAAAATCTGTTTATTTTGAATTAATTTTTTTTTTTTTGAAATATCAATGATTACATATTTCGCTAAAAATGTAAATCCTTTGTTGAAATGTTTTGGCGTGAAAATTTATTGATTTGGCAGAAAATTCTATTTTCTACTTGGGAATGGTGGTCTACCATTTCGCCACATGGTGCCGAAAAATGGATCTAGAAAGAGTAGGTACAATTTTGTCAATTAGGTTTAAAAAAAAACGATTATTTCATTATTTCATGTGAGTTTCAATGCATTTTAAGCTTAAATAAACTTTATACTAATGTGGTTTTTCACTGTATAATATGTAAATTCCATCTAAAACACTTCGTTTCCGATAAAAACTTATTTTTATTATCCAATAAATACTTTAAACTCCAAAAAAAATGGTTAAAACACTTTTATGCAGAAATTAAAATTCATTTTAAAAATCGTTCCTATTCTGTTTAGTTCGAATTTTCGTCACCAGGTGGCGTATCGCAGTTAAACCATTCCCTATAAAAAAAAGAAGAAAATTTTGGTCTGACCCAACTGTAATTCCTATATTTTCTTGAAAAATTGTCATTTTTAGGTAGAAAATGAATTTTGTTAGAAAAGAAGATTAATTTTTTGGAAAAATGGACGATTTTTCAACAAAATACCGAAATTTCCAACAAAATGGTTTAATATTCTACTAAAAATGACAAATTTTCAACCAAATTTTGAATTTGAATAAAAATCCATTTTTATCCAAAAATGGAAGTCACATTTTTAATGAAAAAATTTTTATTTCAACCAATTTGATGAATTTTCAACTAAAATGATAAATCTTGAACTGGAATAGATGAATTGTTAACCCAAAAGGTGAATTTTCCACCAAAAAGTTTAATTTCTACCGAAAAAGACTAATTTTCAACTAATAAGGAAATTTTTCAACCAAAAATTACAAGTTAAATTTTTAGTTAAAAAAAATCATATTCTACCAGATATGCATTTTTTGAAACTAAAATGATGAAATATTTAACTAAAATAATTACATTTTTTATTGAAAAATTAATTTTAAACCGAAAAAAAAATTTCCACAAATTAGAGCTTAATTTTCCAACAAATAATATGATATTTCAATTAAAATTATGAATTCTCAAGCAAACAAAAATTAATTTTTACAAAAGAGTTCAAGTTAAATTTTTAGTTAACAAAAATTCATCTTTAACCAGACATGTATTTTTTGAAACTAAAATGATGAAATATTTAACTGAAATAATTAGATTTTTAAATAAAAAATTAATTTTTTACCAAAAAAACAAATTTTCCACAAAATAGCTTAATTTTGCAACCAAAAATAAGAATTTTCAATGAAAATTATGAATCCTCAAACAAAAATTAATTTTCACAAAAGAGTTTAACTTTAGAGTTTTAGAGCTTAGCTGAAAATTTAAATGCTTTGTTGATATTTTTCGGCTTAAAAATTCACTAATTTGGTAGAGAATTCTATTTTCTTATAAACAAAAAAAAAAATTGGTCGAACTCTCTCCATAATACATTTGGTAAAAAATTAATTTTTTTGTTTAAAAATGCATCTGTTGGTTGAAAACTAATCCATCTTACATTAATTTTAAATTCATTTTTTCAACTAAAAATTAAACAATTTTTTTGTTGTTTGAAAAAATCCAATTGATTAGTAAGAAATTAAATTTGTTATTCAAAATTTATATTCTCGCGTTGAAACTTCCAACAGTTTTGTAGAAAATTTATATTTTTCTGGCCTAAAAATTCATGAATCGAGTACAAAATTAAACTATTTGGTGCAAAATAAACCTGTTTTGCAGAATTTTTTTGTCACTAAACTACAATTCTCTTCAATGAAATTTCCACTTCTCCATTGTTGATTTCTAAATTGTCTTAATTAGTTCAAAAATTGCATTTTTTTTTTTTTTTTTTTTTTT
>NC_046664.1:10593032-10633830 GCF_010883055.1 Belonocnema kinseyi | reverse complement strand
TTTTTTTTTTTTTTTTTTTGTTAAAAATATAACTTTTCGGTTAAAATTAATCTGTTTTGTTCAAGTATTATACTATTTTGTTTAAAATTTAACTCTTTTTCGATTAGAAATGAAAATTTTCTTGGTTATAATATAAACAATCAAATTTTTGATGAGAATTGAGACAACTTTGCTAGTATGTTTCTAGCTAATTGGAGAAGTTCACAAATATTTTTCAAGCAAAAGAAATAATTGCATTAGTGGGTTGAATCCGAGGCTTTCAATGTGATTTTTTTTTTTTTTTATGGAAACGCATGTACTTGTTCAAAAAAGAAACTTACGTTCTTCTTGAGTGAATTTTCACCAGATAAATCCTCCAGCAATGATTTAAGTCCAACGCCTGTTTCATCTTCACTCTGAGTCTGCGAATCTTGGTCCTTGTCCTCATACTCGCTTTCACTTTCCGATTCCTCGCTTTTCTGATCCTCACCGTCATCCTTATCCGAGCCATCCTCGGATTCTAAACAATAAAAAAAAAAGTGGATTTTAGATCAAATGAATAAAATTTAAAAGAGAAAATTGTATTTTTTTTTTCGAGAATAAACTCTCAGACAAATGCCTCGATTACATCAGAGGGTAGGATTGAGTTGAATGGATCTCGCACCTTCGGAAATGGTATACTGTCATCACTGATAAATCAATTTTTATTCCTTAAATCAGGGTCTCTACTCAAATCCTGGAAAATAATTCGCTGAAAATTCCAGGTTTTTCCAGGTATAATTTTTCATTATATAGAGAGACATTCAAATAAATCGCATTTTTTTAAACAATCGAATATGAATATTTGCACCCAATTTCGCGAGTTTATTACAAATAATGTATTTTCTTAAGTATATTCTTAAGTATATTAGAACCATCGATTAATTAAATAATTCTAAAAACCTAATTAATCATCTCTTAAATTTATTGCTACAATGTATGAATTTAAATAATATTTGAAAAAAAAAAATATTTATCTTCAATTGAAGCTTCAAAACGCTTTATAAATTCCTAACTTTTAAAGTAAAAATATTGAATTTATAACCGAATTTATTCAATTTTAACCAAATAGTTAAATTTTTGTCAAACAGGTTCATTTTCTAACGTAAAAGACGATTTTTCAACAAAATGCATGAATTCTCAACTAAATAGTTTAATTGTTCATTAAAAAAGCATTTTTCAACCAAAAATAGAATGAAGTTTTCTATTTAAAAAATTAATTTTCAAAGTAAAAATACTGCATTTTCAACCGGATAGATAAATCTTTAAACTTTCAACTAAAAGGATAATTTTCTACGAAAGTCGTTTCTTTAAAACAAGATACCATGAATTCTCAACCAAATAGTTGAATTTTCTACTCAAAAATATCAATTTTCAACAAAATAGTTGAACTGTGAACTAAAAACGATCAGCTTTTAACCAAAATTGAAATAATTAAATTTTCATAACAAAAAAATTAATTTTCCACACAAAAAAAATCAACCAAAGCAATGCAATTTTCACCAGTTTAAACTTTAACCAAATAGTTTTATTTACCAGCAATGAGATGAAATTTCAAACAAGATTAATTTTTTACCAAAAACAAAATACGCTCATTTTTAACGAAACAATCCAAAATTCTACTAAAAACAACAGGTAAATTTTGAGCCAAATAATTGAAATTTACAACTAAAAATTATACATTTTTAACTGAAAAAATTCAATGGTAAATTTTTTGGAGGGAAGAAATAAAAAAAAACGAATTTAAAAGAAAATAGTACATGAATTTTCAACGAAATAGTTTAATATTCAACTGAAAAAAGAACAATTTTCAACCAAATGGTTGAATTTGAACTAAAATAAATCAATTTTTAAACAGAAATGAAGGTCAAATTTTCTATTAAAAAAAACAATATATTTTAACCAAAAAGATGAATTTTCAATTAAAATGATTAATGGTCAACCAAAAAACTTCATTTTTACAAAAGAAGATTCCAAAAAAGACGGATTCTGAAAGAAAAATCTAGGTATTTAAAAAAAAAATTACTTTTAATCAAAAACAACATTTGAGCGATATACACGAATAGTTCAATGTTCCACAAAATACACGAATAGTTAAATTTTCAATTCAAAAATTAATTTTCAACAAAAAAGGAAAATGAAATTTCAAACAAAACTTGACTCTGAAGTTTTTTCAATTAGATGAAATAAAAAATAAACTACCAATTAAAGCACTCAAATTATAAAGTATTAAAATTGAAGTTTTAAAATTTTTAATTCCAAATTTTTCACTTTTATTAATTAATGAGCTTAAAGATTCAGACCAAAACTGTACAAATTTAATCCGCCTTACCATTTTCAATTCTCTAAATAATTAAAGAATCAGTGAATTTTATATCTTTATATCATATTATTTTAAACAATTTTAAACTAGAAACGTTGAAAATTGATAAATTAAATTTATTTTAACAAGATACTTCCTTAATTATACGTTAAATTATTTTCATTTTAAATAGTTTAAACATCCTTGAAAAACATTAAAAATTTTAATTCAAAATCTTGAGAAATCTACAAGTTGTTTTAAACTTGTTTAAATAAACAATTATTTTTGAAATCTTTTTAGAACTTATAAATATATTTTAAAATTAATCGAGTTTTTCTACATTTTTTTGAAAATTCTGCAAATTTAAAAACAATTACTTAAAATCTTCCAGATTCTTTTTTTAACAATTTTAGAAAACTTTTTTAATGATTAAAATTAATTTTGAATCTTTTCAAAACTTCTAAATACCAGTTAAAATTACTGAAATTTTCTCTACAAATAATAAGTGTTCAATTGTTATTTAAACACCAAAATTAAACAATTTCACTTACAAATTAAACACTTTTCAAATAGTTCAATTAAAATTGTAACACTCAAAGTTTAAAAGCTCTTTGAAATTTTAACGATTCCAGACTTTCTATGTCAAACAATTAAGTTTCAAATTGGTTACTTTTAAATGTTTGCTTTCAATTTAATCGTCTCAAATGAACGGTCAAATATTTCTAAATAATAATTCTTTTTCTGTATTAAAATGTTTTTAATTAAGTGGGTTCAAAATTGCATAATTTAAACTTAAACAATATTTTATAACAATTACATTATTATGAACTTATTTTTAGTTGAAAATAATTCATAAAGTTTAAATCAGAAGTTTACATTTTTTAAATGACGAAGACTTTCGAATTGAAAACGTTTAATTTTTAAAATAAAAATATGGAAATTCTTAAAAGTGTGGACGGATTTCGAATCGTTTTGCGAGATAAATTATTGTTCCCTTTTAATATTTTAAAGCACAAAAAAACATTTGAAAAATAATTTATTTATATTTACAGTTGATAAGATAAACAAAAATTTTATCAAAAATTTGCAACACTTAATTTTTATTTGTTTATGTATTCATTCTTTAAATTAAAAATTAAAACTTAAACCGGAAAATTTTCAGATTACGCATTTTTAACTGGTCCAGCGGCCACCCTGAACACGGCAATATAAAGCTACTTTTATGAATTAAGAATGTCTATTCAATTTCAAATTGCAACTAAAAAAAAAAAAAAATAATAAAATAAATAAATACGCTCGAAAAATTTTGTGAATGAAAAAACCCCCCGACTTTTTCAGGTATATAAAAATTCCCTGACAATTTTGCGAGGTAGAGAAGACACCCTGATTTTTGCAACCCAGTAAACATTTGTCACTTAGAATTAAAATACAAAAATAAAATACCTTGATCAGAACCGCCATCCACGTCCATCGAAGCGTCTTGCCGCCCACTTCCGTATTTCGCCATGAGCTCATCAATCGACATATCGTTCTCAGCCTTAAGATCGTCCAATTCCTGCTTGTGGTCCTCATTCTTCTCCATTTTCTCCTGCTCCATAATCGTATCTTCATCATCATCAGAAGATTCACCAGATGCGACAGTGAATTCCGCATCACCATCGGCACTCTTCTCATTTTCAACCGTTTCTTTCGGCTCCGGAGACAAACTTTTCGTCCGCTCATCGAGATAATTCGGAGGCAAATCTTTTAACAAGTCCTCCAGCGGTATCACGGATTCCTTCTTCAACAGTTCCACCTCCTCCTTATGATTTGACTTTATCTCTTCTTCGGCTTTCGCTATCGTTTCTTCATCATCGTCTGAACTTTGGTTTGGCTCAAACTCGTCTGAAATTTAATTTGAAATTCAACCGTAAAAATTTGTTTTTTAATTAACAGGGTATCTACTCAAATTTGGGGGAAAAATTCCTTGTCAATTCCAGGTTTTTCTTTCAGGCACCTCAACTTTTTCTCAGGTATTACAATTTTTCGAATTTTTTTTTTAACTTTTGTGTCAAAAAAAAAAAAAAAAAGAAAATTACTACATATGACATTATGTTTTCATAGCCTCATTATATTTTGATACTTTTTTATACTGAGGTTAGTTTTCAATCTTCTATATTCTTTTTTGACATTTTTTGAAATCTTCAAAACTTAAAATTATTCTTTTAAACTAAAACCAAAACCATTAAAAATTGTCCGAGAAATGTTGAAAAAATGCAATCTCCTCAAATCTTTCATAATTATCAAAAAAAATTCTAAAATTTTTTCAAATGCTTCCAAGCAAGTTCTTGCCCATAATTTCATTTTCCTCTAGGGATTCAATTAATGTTTAACTTAGAAAGCATTGAAAAATCACATCACAAGATATTATTAAATATAACTAAAACATAAATAGTTTCTTTAATTTTTCCCTAAAAAACATGAATTTGATAATAATTCAAACAAATTTTTATTTTATATTTTAATACTTAAAATTCAGTAAATTTTAGGTAAAATTGATATGGCTACTCTAGTAAATTCTATTGTCCATTCAAATTCCTAAATTTTCAAGTAAAAACATTGCATTTTTAACAAGATAGATGAATTTTGATCGAATTATTTGAATTTAAAAAGGATCAAAGTAATTTTCTACAAAAAAATACTACTTTTAACAAAACATGAATTCTCAATCGAATATTTTGAGTTTTTGCAAAAAAAAGCAACTTTCAACCAAATAGTTCAATCTTGATCTAAAAAAATCAGTTCCACTCATGAATTTTCAACTTCAATGATACATTGTCAACTGGAATCGATGAATTTTAAACAAGAAAAAATAATAAATTAACAACTAAAGTGATGAATCTTTAATTGTCATAATTTACTTTCAAACAAAAATCATTTTTACCAAAAAATACGTAACATTTTCAGGATGGTCAATTTAATCGACAAAATAAATTCCCGATCATTTCCCGGTTTTTTCCCAACTCGCAAACATTCTTCACGATCAATGAAATTTAAAAAATGGAACACTGAAGCTAAACAAATTTCCACTTGAGGTAATAAAAACTGAGCTGCAAATGAAAGCACTCAAAGTGGAACTTTTAAAATGGAAATTTCAAGTTTTTAATTAAAAATTTTTTTATTCAAATGCTCAATAATTTACGCGCATAAAATTGAAAGTACTAACATTTTTCAATATAAAAAAATATAAATCCACGTTATCATTCACATTAAATTAAATCAAAATCATCCTAAATTCGAAATTTAATTATTTTCTTTTTAAATAGTTTAAACATCCTTGAAAAGCTTCAAAATTTCATTACAAAATCTTGAGAAATCTAGAAGTTGTTTTAAATTTAAAATTATTTTGGAAATTTTTTCAGAACTTCTAAATATCTGTCAAAATTGATTGCATTTTCTTAAGATTCCTAGGAAAATTAAAAATAACTTTTTATTTTGAAAAATTATTTTAAGAGAATATTTAAAAAGTTTTTTAAAGATTTAAACAAAATTTTCCAAAAAGATTTCAGAATATTTAAAGAAAAGTTTCTAAAATGTGCATGATAATTTTTAATATTTTTAAAACTCCTAAATATATCTTAAAATTACTCAAATTTTTTCTAAAAATGTTCATTTGTAAATTATAAATCAAAATTTTAAAATTTCATTTACAGATCAAGCATTTTTTAAATAAAAAAATTAAAATTCTAACGTTCAAAGTTGAAAGGCTCTTCGAAATTTTAACGATTCCAGGTTTTCTTCGTCAAACAATTCAGTTTAAGATTTTTTACTTGTAAATATTTGGTTTCAATTTACTTCTCTTATATAAAAATTCAAATATTGCTAAATATTCAATAATTAATCTTTTTTTTTTAAATAATAATTTCAAATCGAATATTTTGGACTAAAACATTATTTTAAATTGAATAAAATCCTTTAATTAAGAATATATTATGAAGTTATTTTTAAGTTGAAAATAGTTTATAAACTTTCAATCAAACGTTCACTTTTTATCACTTAAAGAACAAATAAACTAAAAAAAAATTATTTATTAAATAAAAATGATTTTTATCCAAAATTTTCAACATCAAAGGCTTTTATTATTTATTTGTTCAAGTCTTTAATAAGGCATTTTAAAATTCTTTAAATTAAAAATTTAAGCTTAAAAACGAAAATTTCAAATGGAAAATTTGTTAAATAAAAAAATGTGAAATTAAGCATTGTAAGCTAAATAATAGCATAATTGAAAAACATAACAATTCCAGTAATTATTTAAAAACTGATGAAATCGAACGTGGACAGACTTTTTTCCGCCTATTTTTTAAATTCCTGGTCAAACAAAAAAGTCACTGTTACTTCCCGGTTTCGAAAAATTTCCGGTTCAGCGACCACCCTGCATTTTTAGTTGAAGAAAAAAAATTAATTTTAAACGAAAAAAAAAAAAAAAACACCAACTAATTGTCCATTTTATTTGTTCATTTTTCATAAAAGAGATGAATTTGCAATTAAAATTATGGATGTTCAAACAAAAAGTTAATTTTAGAAAAAGAAAAAAACTTTAAGCAATTAATTATATTTGCATCCAGAAAAAAAATAACTCTGAAATAAAAAATGTAGTAATTGATGTTTCAAAAAAAAGAGATTTGAATTTTTTTATCAAAAATAGTTTAATTCAACTAAAAATGCAACCTTTTAACATGAGTCAAGAGAAAAAAATTGCAAAAATCTGTTGAATTTTTAAGCTAAAAGATGAATTTTCAACTAAAAATAGAATAGTTCAATTTTTATCTGAAAAAAAAAATCCTGACAATTCTCGGTTTCTCAGGTGGAGTAGATACACTGGTTAATAAACTCTCAGACAAATGCCTCGATAACATCAGGAAGATAGGATTGAGTTGAATGGATCTCGCACCTTCAGAAACGGTATTTTATCATCACTGAGTAAACAATTTTTTAAAACAAGCAATAAAACTAGATTTACAAATTTTTACCATCCGAATGTTGTTTGCCCGCTGGAATTGGCGATGAAATTCGAGAACTATTTATGGATACAGGCATGCTTTGATTGCCATCCGTTTTATTCAGGCCTTCGGTCAACCACGTTGAGTATTTTTCGGTCTGACCGACAATGAAGTTTAAGTGTTGATCCAAAGCTTTTTTTCGCTTTTCCTCCAATCTTGTGTGTTGTTTATATTCTACCAACTGCAAAATAACAAAATACAAATCAAAATTAATGTCTGCATAAAAATAAATCAATTTATCTTGTGGAAAAAAAAAACATGCATTTTTAAATACTGTTTTTGTATCTAAAAAATATGAGACTGAATCCCCGAGACAACTCAATCCTTTGCTTTTAATAGAGTTACTGTTCCCACAACGAGCTCACAGTCACGAATAAATAAAGTCAAAACTGCCGGCTTATAAGTGTGGGGTACATGAAAAAAAAAAAGCGTATTAATTAATGTAATAATTTTTCAAATATCTTACCTTTTCTACATTTGACCAGAAAGTCTTGATCTCTTTCGCGACGAAACCGGCAATTTTTTTCAGTCTGAGTTCCTCTAGTTTCTCGGCCTTCTGAGCCTGGACGGCCTTCTCCTGGAAATGTTTCTGAACCATGCGAGCGCATTTCTTCGCTGCCGCTTTCTTCCACTTTCGTTCCTGGGCGAAATCAGCGGCAAGCCAAACCATCTCTTCCAGCAAATAATCCCAGTGGGCTTTCGTTCTCGCGGGTTCTTGAACTTTTGGAAGTCTGCGCTCGGACCACAGGCCTTCTCTTTGTAATTCGCTGATCCTTTGCATTACATACGCCTCCTAAAACACATTTTATTTTTCACCTTTAAATTAGCCCTGAGAGTTTACACTTGGCTTTCTTAAAAGTAACTTTTTATCCATTATTGCCATCTTTTTTTCCCATTTTTTCAGGCCTTCGGGCGCATTTGAGAAATGCACAATAGTGCCAATAATAGTAGCATCATCAATTTGGAAAAAGTAATAGCAAAATGTCATGAATTGTTTTCAATATTAAATCGAGGAGTTAACTATATTTTAAATCTAGTATACAATATATATCTCCCGTAAAATCGCGTGAAATATTTTCGAATCTTCATAAAAGATGTTTAAAAAAAAAAATCACTAAAAGCATTAAAATCCACGAAAGAACCCCTGAAATATATTGAAGATCCGTTGAAATTCCTGGATAACTCATCAATATTTTTCAATTCCTTCTAATTTTTAAATAGAGTCGAAACCAGGGTGGCCCGCTATAATCGAAGAAAAAATTCCCACTCATTTCCCGGTTCGGAAACATTAATCATGGTCAATGAAATTTAAAAATCAAATTATATTCTAAACATTTTTCTACTCAATGTTAAATGAAATTCAAATGAATTGCAAAATTTTGAACTGTTATCAATCATAAAGTTCACAGATTCAGATCAAGTGCAAAAAATATAAATCCACGTAAACATTTTCAATACTTTAAATTAAAGAATCAAGCAATGAATTTTAAAATTTTTCAAAATTATATTATTCTAATTTTAAACTAGGCACATTAAAAACTGAAATTTGTTTTTAACTTAAATGTTAAATTAAAAGTTAAAATATTTTAATTTCAAATAGTTTAAGCATCCTTTAAAAGCTTTACAATTTTATTTCGAAATTTTGAGAAATCTAGAAGTGGTTTTTAATTTTTCCAAATTCAAATTACTTTTTGAATTTTTTTTCGGAACTTTCAAATATATTTTTAAATGAATTGGATTGTTTCTATAACTTTTAGAAAATCCTTCAAATTAAAAAAAAATCCTTAACATTTGATTGTATAAATAACAATAGAACACTTCTTATTTGTAAAAATATTAAGAGTAATTTTAAGAGATATTTAGAAGTCTTAAAAAGATTCGAATTAAATTTAGAACTTGCAACAATTTCAAATACTTACAGCCGAATTTAAAATAAAATATAGATTTTTGCAGTATTCAAACAAAAAATTAGCATTTTTTAAAAGAATCGTGAGTCTTGAAAAAAAAAATTCTTAAAACTCTTAGGAAAATTGAAAATGATTTTTCACTTTAAAAAATTGTTACAGAAAGTTTAATAAAATGTTTAGAGATTTAAAAAATTATCAAAGAATCTGGAATATTTGGAGAATTTTGTTGCAATTTGCAGGATTTTCCAAGAATTGTAGGAAAAATTCGATTAATTTTTAAATATATTCAGAAGTTCTGAAAAAAGTTAAAATACTTCATTTAAATAACTGGAAATCAATTTAAATTTTGAATTAATTTAGAATGTTCTTAAAACTTCTAAATGAACAGTGAAATATTGCTAAATATTAAATACTTATTCTTTTTCTACTTCAAGAAATATCAAATTAAATGGGTTAAAAATTAAGTGATTTACATTCAAACAATATTTTAAATTTAATAAAAAAAAATTTTTAAGTTTAAAAAGTAAAACGCACGTTTACATTTTTAATGGTTAAAAAAGTTAATAGAAATAATGATTGATCAATTTATTTATTAAATTTAATATAAAGGAAGACCTGAGACTCTGAATTAAAAATAAAATTATCGGAAAGAAATTTCTAAAGCCGTCCTTTGAAATTCTCAGAAAACTCGCCAACATTTATAAATCCCCTCAAATTTTTCAAATCCATTGAAATCTTTTTTTTTTTAAATCCTATGAATCCGTTAAAATCCGCATAAATCTGTAGAAATTCCTAAATCCGTTCAAATCCTTCAGAAATTTAAAAGTTAAATTACTTAAATTATATTCATATTTTAAATTATTTCTTAAATTTTTTTATAACTTTTCAAAACTTTTTTAAATTATTCAAATTCTTCGTAAATTATTTTGTACATCCTGCAAAATAAAAAATATTACCTTAAATTATTCCAGATTCATTTTAAACAATTTCGGAAAACTTTTAAATCTTTTTAAATTTTCTCTTAAAATTAATTTTTTAAATAAAGTAATTTTCAATTTTCCTAGGAATCTTGAGAAAATATTTTTCATTTTTTTGAACTTCGTTTAAATGACTTGAAATCATTTCAAACCTTCTAAATATCTCTTCAACTTACTCGAATTTTTTCAAGAAATCATAGGTGTTCCAATATTTATTATACATTAAAATTCAACAATTTTACTTGTAAATTAAATTTGTTTAAATAAAATAATTCAAATTGTAACGTTGAATATTTAGTTTTCAATATTTGATTGATAATTACTAAATTTAAATGGATAATCAAATAATTCTAAATATTAGGCAATTTCAAATTTTAGACAAACGATATTTTGTTTAACTATCACGATTTTACAATTGAAACTGTTTAATTCTTAACGTTAAAATCTAGAGAATTCTTACATTTTCAACTGATTCCGACGCATCTGTAAAACTGCATTTTAACATTCTTTAAATGAAAAACCCTTGCAATTTTTTTAAAACCTCTAGGAATCTTGTAAAATACCCTGATATTATCCAAAATCGTTACATTTTTTCATCCGTCCTTGGAATATCCTATAAAATTTCGACGATGCTTGTAAAATTGCAAAAAAAAAAATCTCTTGGCATGTTTTCAAATCGTCCGAGGCCTGTTTCTTTTTTAAATTTATTTATATAAGAAAATTTAATTAAAATCACGAAACTTGTAAAATGGGACCAAAAAAAAAAATAAATAAATAATGTACATACCTGTTTGGCCTTTTCTACAATTTGTTCTTGGTTCGTTGAGGTATCACAGGAGGAGGCTGCCACAGTAGAAGCAGGCAATTTGACGAGTTTAACTACAGGTTGATTGCCGGCAAGAACAACAGCTGACGAGGATCTACTTATCGAATTTGTAGGTGACGGTTTTTCTAAAACGGGACTAGCAGCGGCAGCGGCAGCAGACTTTGTCGTGACTGATTGTGGTGGGTCTAAAACTAAAGGTGTTCCGCCTAGAAGACAAAAATTCAGAACATTATACACTTTACTCCTAGAATTCGATTTTTTAAACTGAATTAATCGAATTCAGAGTAACCAGCCAGTTATGGTTCTTGCACTACACACAGAGCGTAATGCACAAAAGCGAATTTTTTTTTTTTTTTTACTGTATTTAAATTGTATCAAAACTGCCCTTGGACTGAATAGATATTGCTAAGCAGTCTTACAATTGCTTGAATTTGATATTCCCACAAAATTGTCGACTACTTCACAAAGAATCGATGAAGCAGCGGAATAGCTTTTGTTGGGTTGCAAATGTACTCAATATAATTTCAATTCTTTAAGACTCAATTATCTTTTCATATTAATGTTAATATGCAGGGTGTCTACCCATATTCTGGAGAAAACAAAAATTCCCGGAAAACTCTAGGTTTTTTACGGGTATAATTTTTTATAACACGAATCCATTCAAATATTTCGCAAACCAATTTTTATTTTACCTTCCAATACTTAAAATTCAGTGCATATTTAGGTAAAATTAATTTCATTCAATTTTATCAAAATCGATGAATTCTTAACCAAATAGTTGAATTTTCATCTAAAAAGAATAATTTTATACAAAAAAAGAAAAAAGATTTTTTAACAAAATATATCAATTCTAAACCAATAGTTAACTTTTCAACTAAAAATAAATTAATTTTCCAACTAAAAAAAAAATATATTAACTAAAATGATAAATTTTAAACTGAAATACATGAATTTTCAACAAAATAGTTCGGAATTTTGAACTAAAATAGCAGAATTTTCAACGAAAATGATGAATATTTAACTGGAATACTTGAATTTTCAACAAAAAATAAAAACCTCATAATTTCAAACATAAAAATTAATTTTCTACTAAAAGATAATTATCCAACAAATTCATGAATTTTCAAGTAAATTGAGGAATATCCATCTGGAATATTAAACAAAAACAACGTATTTTAAATTAATTTTCAACAAACAAAAAATACCATTTTTAAATTAAATTCATGAACTTTTGACTTGAATACTTGAATTTTCAAACGAAAAGATGAATATTCAAAACAAGAATAATTTTCCAACAAAAAAAAAACGATTTATCAACAAAATCCATGAACTTTCAACTAAAATTATGAATATTTAGAATACTTGAATGTTCAACCCAGACAATTTTTCAACAAAAGTTAGGAATATTTAAGTAGGACACTTGAATTTTTAACCCTAAATAACAACGATAAATAACTCAACTAAACAGTTGAATTTTCAACTGAAAATATCAATTTTCTACCAAAAATGAAATAGTTAAATTTTAAGTCAAAAAAATGTATATGAAACCAAACTGATAACTAAAAAAACGAATTTTCAACTAAAAATGATAATTAAAAAAAAAATTGAATAGTTAAATTTTTAGTTAAAAAACTGAATGACGAATTTTCAACACGAACTGAATTTTGAAAAAAGAAAAACTTTTCAGTCACGAGAGAAAAAATTGAAAACAAACTGTTGTAGTTTCAAGCAGATAATTGATTTTCGACTAAATTTAAATCAGTTAAAAAACAAATAAATTCGAATATAAAAAAAACACTAATTTTTAACTAAACATTTAAATGCAGACTCAAAGACGTTGCGCATTTTTTGCACGGCCCCAACTGCAGAATCATTGTCATTTAAATTTATATTGTAATTTAAAAAATTCAGGTTACTCAAAATTTCCTGACAATTCCAGATTTTCCAGGTAGGATAGACACCCTATTATAATTAAAAATTCTGATAAAACTATGTTCATCGCAGAAATTCATGCAAACTTTAGTTTTTACCGTATCGCTAACCACTTTCAAACTAATTCTATTGACCAGACTTCATTCATGTACCTTATGTATTATTTATCTACTGATTTTTCCGATAAAAAAACTAATATGGTTAATGAAATCTGATGAAATGAATCAAGACCAAGAATGCCGAACAATTAAACATTGTCATTAACCAATCAAAATTTTTAACAATGTCGAGAAAAATTAAAAAATCATTCAACAAATTATCTTTCAATTATTCACTTAACAATAAAACTAAAGCCTCTAATAAAAAACGACATGCAGTTTCACAATGATGATCAAAGCAAAGAAGACTAAACAAACTTATCAAATAACGAACGTTTCGATCCTACATTCACTTTCTCTTTTTTAATATAATCATGTAGTCTAAGTATTTATAAAATCTCCTTTCTAGGGAATCACAGTAGGCTTGGTAAAGAAAGGACGGAATATTTTACAATTCTATAATAAAACAGACATTCAAAAAATAATGTTTATATCATTAAAAAAAACCGTTTCGAATCTATAACAAGGGTGGCCACTAAAAATTCAGAAAAAAAATCTCAGTCATTTTAATTTTTAAATTCGAGGCTTCAAAATTGAGCAATTTATTATTTGAAGTATTTAAAAATTAACTAATCTTTCCAATTTTTATGTCATCTTAGAATTTATATAAAATCTAATATAATAAGCATATTTCCAGTGTTCTTGGAATAATTTACATTTTCAGTTTCTAACAAAGCTCAACCTATCACCATTATTGTGAAAAATGTTGGAAAAACTAATTTTTTTTTTTGTCAAATGAAGTATTTTTGTAAAATGTATTATAAAGTAATCATGAGGTATCTGTAAAATTGATTTAAACTAGGAATTCATTTAATTTATATAATTGTATTTTATACTGACTAAAAAAAACTTAAGTAATCATCGAAAAGTCAGATTATCCGGTTTCTAATTCTAGTCTAAACAATAAAAAGAAGATAAAGCAAAGTCTCGACCAAATAGTTGAATTTTCTACTAAAAAATATCAATTTTTAACAAAATATTTGAACTGTGAACTAAAAAGGATCAAGCTTTCAACCAAAATTGAAATAATTAAATTTTCAGTACAAAAAATTAATTTACCACCAATGAGATGAAATTTCAAACAAGATTAATTTTTTACCAAAAACAAAATACACTCATTTTTAACGAAACAGTTCAAAATTCTACTAAAAACTGGTAAATTTTGAACCAAATAGTTGAAAATTATAACTAAAAATTATACATTTTCCACTTGAAAATGCAACAGTAAATTTTTTGGCGGGAAGAAATCACAAAAAAAACGAATTGAAATGAAAATAGTACATGAATTTTTAACGAAATAGTTTAATATTCAACTCAAAAATGACCAATTTTCAACCAAATAGTTGAATTTGAACTAAAAAAAAATAAATTTTTAAACAGAAATGAAGGTCAAATGTTCTATTTAAAAAAAAATTATATTTCAACCAAAAAGACGAATTTTCAATTAAAATGAATGGTCAACTAAAAAACTTAATTTTTACAAAAGAAGATTCCAAAAAAGACGGATTCTGAACGAAAAATCTAATTATTTGAAAAAAAAAAATATTTTTAATCAAAAACATTTGAGCGACTTTTTAACACGAGTGGAATTATCAACTAAGAAATATTTTTTATTCAAGAGAAAAAAACGCCAGAAAGTTGTTGAATTTTCAACAAAATACACGAATAGTTCAATTTTCAGTTCAAAAATTAATTTTCAACAAAAAAGGAAAATGAAAAACAAAACTTGACTCTATAATTTTTTCCATTAGATGTAATAAAAAATAAACTACAAATTAAATTACTCAAAGTGGAACTCTCAAATTATAAAGTATTGAAATTGAAGTTTAAAAATGTTAAATTCCAAAATTTGGTATTCAAATGCTCATTAATGTTGTCGTGGAAGGAACTAACACTTTTCGATTAAACAATTTTAAACTAAATACAGATAAACGGAAAAATTTTGAATTTTTAACTTTTATAAATTAATGAGTTTAAAGATTCAGACCAAAACTGTACAAATTAATCCGCCTCATCATTTTCAATTCTCTAAATAATTAAAGAATCAGTGAATTTTAAATCTTTATATCATATTATTTTAAACAATTTTAAACTAGAAACGTTGAAAATCGATAAATTAAATTTTTTTTAATCAAACTACTGCCTTAATTATAAGTTAAATTATTTTCATTTTAAATAGTATAAACATCCTTAAAAAGTATTCAAAATTTTAATTCAAAATCTTGAGAAATCTACAAGTTGTTTTAAACTTGGTTAAATCAAAAATTATTTTTGAAATTTTTTTAGAACTTATAAATATATTATTAAATAAATCAAATTATTCTACAATTTTTTGAAAATTGAATTTACTCAATATTTAAAACTCCAAAATTAAAATTCTCAATTTGAAACTGTTTAATTTTCAACATTTGAATGGAAAATTACAGTTTTCTACGATTTCAATTCGATGAAAATAGTAAATTAGAAAATAATGTGAATTTTCAGTATTTAAATAATCCTATGCATATTTTAAATTCTTTATCTAGCATTCACCTATTTAACATTCAGATTGACAATTACTTTCAAGTCTAGTATTTTATGTAAGACTGTATAAAAATGCATTTTTTTTTTAAATGTGGAGCAAGCGAACAGAATACGATAAATCCATTAGAGATGATTCACCAACAATTAAACAAATTCTTAGCACAATGGAGACCTTTGTACGAAATATAAATTCAAAACATACATTTTTTTGGTGAACCAAGGATCAATAATCATATTTCTCGAGTCCTGAAAACGCTAAAACCGCGCGTAACTCATCTAAAAAAAAAATAAAAAAAAATCGGGTTTTGTTCGCTTAATCCACAGATAATAAACTATTGATGTACACATTGATCGACAGGCCTACAGTAATCACCTATAATGAGCGCGGGTGCTATAGTAGAATTAGGTGAAGGGTGAACGGTGGCTGGTGAAGTTTGGAAAGCTGCTCGAATGGCAAACACCATGCCGTGGCGTCCACCTTGTGGCCTACCTGGTACATGTCCTAAGTGCGCAAACGAGGGTTTCAGGTGACTTTTTAGGTCAAGGAAAATTTCAATTTTTCATCCAATATAATTCGAAAAACAGTCTCATTAAAATAATAAAAAATATATATATTTATTTATTTCAAATACAGGGCTGCCACAGACTAATTTACTTTAAAAAGGTGAACTATTTTAACGAATTTAGAATAAATTCATGAAAATTAAAATGATTTGGAAAAGAATGGAAAAAAATTCAAAATAGGTTAATTAATTTCAGAAAGATTTGAGTGAATTTAGGGAAAAGGAGAAACATTTTTAAACAAAATTGATCAAATGACTATGAATTCAAAATAAGTTTAAAAAAAGATTTAAGGACGAGGTAATTTTTGGAAACAAATTTAAAAAAAATCAATTCAATTTAGAAGAATTCAACTGAATAAAAAATCATCAACAGAATTTCAAAGAATTCAGAATAAATTTGTAAGCATTCAGAGTGAATTTCCAAACAATTCTAAAAAACATTTTAAATTCTAGGAAATCCCTCTTTTCTTGTGAATAAATTCTTTAAAATCCATTAAAATATTATAAAATCCCGTTAAAAATACATGAAATCTGAGAATATTTCCTGAAATACTTGGAAATCTGATCAAATTCTTTGGAATCTTTTCAAATATCTCACAACTTTAATCTTGTAAAATCATTTCATATCTTGCGAAATTCTAGGAAATTTAAAATATATAACAATGATTTTAAACCCCTGTAAATCTTTAAAATCCTTAAACATTTTCTTAAATCCCGTGAAACTTTTTAAAATTGATAGGAATTTTTCAAAATATCCTAAAATCCTAAAAGTACTTCGAAATTGTTTAAAGCTCTTGAAATTTTGTAAGGTATGAGTCGCAATGATTGTGAAGGTTACTTATCATTTGAATAAATTATTTAAAATATGTTAAAGGAATGTTTAATGATAAAAACAATTTACTTTGAGCATTTTATATCACAAAATTGGCGACACAGTGTTGTTGGCATTTTTTTCAAATTGAAATCATCAAAATCTATTAAAAATACCTTATAATACTTCAAATAATTAAAAAAATTTTAATCCCTAGATATTTTTAAAGCTCTGAAAATTCAAGAAAAATAGCTTTAATCTTTTTTACATTTTTAAAGAAATATCCTCAAATACGTTGAAACTTTTTTAATCTCTTCAAAATTCTTTAAGACTTTTAAAAATATCTTTAAATATTTCAAATTCTTTCAAATCTTATATTAAATCGATTTTTTTTTTCATTTTTAAAAATATTCTATAATATGTCAAATTTTTTGAAAGCCCTTCAAAATTTGTAAAGCTCTTAAGAATATCTTCAAATTTTTTAAAATATTTTCGAAGATCTTGGATATTACTTGGAATTGTAAAAACTAACCTCAAATATTTTGAAATCCCTTGGAATTAAAAAAAGTCCTAAAATCTTTAAAATTCCTATTTAAAATAGTTTAAATCCCTTGAAAATTCCGTAATACTGAAAAAAGTGTGTAATCCTGTGAAACCCATTAAAATTCTGTATACTCTCGATAAATTACTTGGAATTGTAAAAACTAAAATAAAATGTTTAAAATCTTTTGAAATATCTTGGAATTAAAAAAAATGTCCTAACATCTTTAGGAAACTCTATTTAAAATTTTTTAATTTCTCGAAAGTGCCCTTAAAAAATCCTTTGATTTCAAAAGAACAGCCCACAATATTTTAAATACTTTGAAATCCCATAAAAATTTTTTAAGCTTTTGAAAAATTACTCGGAATTGCAAAAAAAAATACACTAAAATATTTCAAATCTTTTAAGATCCCTTCGAATTAAAAAAAATGTCCTAAAATCGCTTAGAAACTATTTCAAATTTTTTGAATCTCCTCCTTTGAAGCATTCGAAGACCTAAGAAATTCCTTTGAATTGAAAAGAACAGCTCAAGATATTTTTAATCCTTGGATATCTCTTCAAACTTTTTAAGCGTTCTAAAAATTACTTGGAATTGTAAAAAATACACTCAAATAATTTTAATCCTTTAAAACTCATTAAAAATTTTAAGCTTTTGAAAAATTACTTGGAACTACAAAATTCCATGAACCTTTTAAAATGTTCTAAAATACTTCAAAAAAAGTTGAGAAAATTCGGAAATAGGTATACAGGGTGGCCGTCTTTGTCAAAGAAAAAAAGCTCCCGGTCATTTCCCGGTACGCAAATATTTTTCACAGTCAATGCAATTTAAAAAATCGAACACTAAATCTAATTATTCCATTCGAAGTAATATGAACTGAACTGCAAATTTTGAACTTTTATCATTTATCAAAAATGGAAAATTTCCTATTTAAATCCGGAATTTTAATTGTTTTCGAAAAATTCCCTGTTTCAATCCAGAATTTTATTTCTTTTCGAAAATTTTCCATTTCAACTCATTATAAGAACTAGAACTTTTCGGAAAAATACCCTGTTCCAATTCATAATTTAATTTAATTCGAAAATACCTCCCTTCAACACAGAACAATAATTTTTTGGGAAAAATCCTATTTTCCATTGAGAATTGTTATTCTCCTGGATAAATTCCAATTCAGAATTTGTTAAAAATTGAGAATTCCTTGTTCAAATCCGGAATTTTAATACTTTTTGAAAATTTTCCGTTTCCAAACAAAATTCGAATTTTTGTAAAATTCCCGGTTCCAATTCATAATTTTTCTCAAAAATGTCCCGTTTCAACTTAGAATTAGAATTCTTTCTATTAAAAAATTCCCCGTTCCAGCTTGGAATTTATTTAAATTTTAACATTCCCTGTTCCAAGAAGAATTATAATTCTTTCAGATAAATGGCAGTTTCAATTCAGAATTGGTTAAAATTTGAAAATTTTCTGCTTCAACTCACAATTATAATTCTTTGCAAAATTTCCTGTTCCAATTCAGAATTTTGTTCCTTTGCGGACATCTTCAGTGCTAGCTCGGAATTTGTTAAAATTTTAAATTCTCGGTTATTATTCTGAATAAATTCTAGTTCCAACAACAAACTAGTAAAAGCTTGAAAAATCTTTGTTTAATTTATATTAATTTTAAATAGTTTAAAAATCCTTAAAATGCTTCAAAATTCTCTTTCAAGATCTTGTAAACATCTATATGTTGTTTCGAATTTTTTCTAATTCAAAAATATTTTTTAAATATTTACATCTGTATTTGGTTTTAAATTAGGCCGTGGAATATTTGAACCGAAATTTTGGTAAGAATAGCCGGGCTTTATCGGTACACATAAACACTTCGTTTAAATTACTTGAAATCATTTCAAGTTTTTAATTTTTTCAAAACTTCTAAGTATCTCTTCAATTTTCTCGATTTTTTCTAAGAATAATAGGTGTTCAATCGTTATTTATACATCAAAATTTAAGAAGTTGACTCACAAATTAAATTGATTTAAATAGAACAATTAAAATTGTAATTTTTAAATTTTCGTTATTTTGTTCCGTTTTGATCATTAAATAACTGTTATTTTTTTTTAATGAAAAATTTAAAATTACGTGGTTGAAAAGTGGAATTTTTGTTGACTGTAATTTAATGAAAGTCTTTAATTATAAATATATTATTCAAGTTATTTAAAAATTTTAAATAGTTTATAGAGTTTCAATAGAGCATTTAACATCTGCTTCAGACTTTCCAATTGAAAGAGTTTAATTTTTAACGTTAAATTCTGTAAGTTGTAAAATTGTGAACTGGCCGAATCTTATTTTACAATAAATTATTTATTTTTAAAATTTTAGAGTGCAATTAAATTTTAAAGATCACAATTTAATTCATATTTACAGTAGATCAACTAAAAATGTTTGATATCAAAAATCTTCGATTTTAAACGCTTCTAATTTTTAATTGCTTAAGGCCATGTTATGAGTGGGTCACGTGACTAGATTCCTACCTTACCACCAATTTTTTTATTTCCCAACTTATTATCACACGAAACGCCACATCGGGTTGAAAATTTGGAATACTAAACAAGAAGAACTAAGAATGTTGGCTCTGGTCCTAAATTTATATAATTATGAAAAAAGTTTATTGTTGTAAATAATTTGTTTTGCTTTTATTTAGAACCAGACCCACCTTTCTTAGTGCTTCTTATTTAATATCTCAAATTTTCAACTCGATCTGGCGCTTTGTGTGAAAATAAGTTGGGAAATAAAAAAAGTGAGGGTAAGGTAGGAATCTGGTCACGTGACCCACTCGATACATGGCCTTAAGTCTTTAAAACTGCACTTTGAAATTCTTCTAATTCAAATACGCATTCTAAACTGAATCATACAATTGAAAAAGATCACAATTTAATGGATTTTGTTTTTTCTAAAAAATTTGTAAAACTCTCATAAAATTCTCGATTTCCAGGTCCAGCGGCCACCCTGTATATAATAGACCTGAATTCAGTGATGGTGCACACGCAGCAGCCCTGTCAATAGAATTATTCAAGAGGACGACTCGTGCTCTCACATCCCAGCTCTTTTAATCATGAAATATTCACGACTCGACCTAAACAACAAAACGGAAAAAAAAAAAAAAAAAAAAAAAAAAAAAAAAAAAAAAAAAAAAAAACAGAAAAGAAAAGAAAAGAAGGTGATTTCCACAAACCTTGTTGACTAAGTTGCGCCACAGCGGTCGGCAGTGTCGTCGAGACCGCAACAGGAGTGACGCCAATCCCCGGAACTTTGACCTCAGCACCCTGGCTCACCGATGTCGTGGTAACTGCTTGAGAAACAGGAACTTCGGGCAGCGGTTGCAGGGGCACTGTGAGATCTTCATCGTCATCGTCAGGATCCAGTCTGTGCTGTCGGAGAAAGTGCAGATACTGAGGTGTGGGTGGCCTCTTTCGCCAGGTTTGGAAATCCATCATATTCCCGCCCGCATGGAGGAAAAAGAGTTCCGCCGCATTCTCGGCATACTTTTCTCTCACAGCACGCATTCGTTTCATTTTGTGCTCCATTATTCGCCTTCTGTAACCCATCGAGTCGTCGGCACTTGTCGACTTCTCGGTGGTTTCGCTCAGTTTAAGTCTTTTCCTCGCTGGAGGAGATTGTCCGGTCACTTGAGAGGTCGGGGTGACAAACATGCTGCCGAGGGAGGTGCGAACGAGCTTTGGGGAGGTCGTCAATACCACCTTTGTGGACGTTTGACGGGAGGGTGATGAGAGAGGCGAGCCGCTCGCACTCGCGACACCAACAACGCTGACGCGCGGAGATGTATTTCCGATATTGACAATTCGCGTGACGCCCAACTGCTGCAGGTTTGCGGTCGTTGTCGCGCCACTCGGCAAGACCTGGACAAAAACGAGTTTCGACTTAATTTCCGAGTTTTCGGGGGGAAATTCGTCCAGGAATTTCAAATTTAATATCAGATAAATGCCTCGATTGACAGCAGAAGGAGTGAATTGAATGGATTTCAGTTCCTTCAGGTTCGGTATTAAATCATCATTAAACATTTTTAAGGGCACAATACTGGGGGAATTAGTTTTCACGAAAATAGGTGAATCAATTTAAATAAAATTACTTAAGTACCATATCCCTATGATTTGAAGGCAAAATATACTCAACTTTCAACAACAAAAAAGTTGAATTTTCAAACTAAAAAGATAAATTAAAAAAAAAAGTTGCATCAATCAAATAGTTGAATTGTCAACATGAAGAGTTTAATCTGAACCAAGAAAAATGAGATTTACACCCAAAGGGTGAATTTTGTATAGAACAGATGAATTTTCAAAAAAAAAAAGTTGAATGTTCGACGAAAAAATATGACTTTTTAACAAAATACTTAAATGTTTAAATAAATAATAAATTTTTTATCAAAAAAGAGACAAATTTCGTAAAAACATACTTTTAAAATTTTAACTGAGATTCTTAAAAATTTGAATTTTTGTACTTCAATTCTAACTGACTGAATATAAAATATCTCAAAGAATTCGAGTTGAAATATATCGGATTTTCCAGAAAATCGTTGCATTTTCAACTATTTTTCAACAGAATAGACTGAATTTTCAAAATATAAAGTCAAATGTTTTGGAAAACAGCAGAACTTTACACCCAGAGAGATTAATTTTGCATTCAACGAAATAGTTGAACTTTAAAGCAATAATTAGCAATTAAACAAAATGATATCTTACAAATAGCTACATTTTTAACCAAAAAGAGAATTATAATAAAAAAAAAGAATTCTCTACCTAACATACATGAATTTTAAAGAAAAGAAACAAAATATCCATTTTCAGCAAAAAATAGAACACTTAAATTTTCAGTAGAAAAAATTAATTTCCCAAACAAAACAAATTCAACCAGTGACGATTTTTCTTTACTAACATGCTGAATATTTAACTAGAATAGATGAATTATAAACAATCAACCCAATTAAAAAAATTAATTTATTAAAAAATATATATATATTTTTTTAAACTAAATTCAATCAATTAATCAATCAATTAATTTTACTGGGCTCCATTTTGCGAAAAAACGAAAAAAAGGGGAAGTTCAGGGTGGCCGTTTTAATAGAAGAAAAAAATTCCCAGTCATTTCCCGGTTCGCAAACATTTTTCACGGCGAATGAAATTTTAAAAATCAAACTGTATTCTAAACATTTTTCCATATAAAGTAATGAACAATAAACAACAAATTAAATCATTTAAAGTGGAATTCTCGAATGCCAAACTTTTAAAATTGAAGTTTGAAAGTTTTTTAATTCAAAAATTGCATTCCAAAAATATAAATCCACGTTAACACTTTCAATAGTAATTTTATAAGGTACACATTAAAACTTGAAAAATATTTTTTGTAACTTAACAGTTCTCAAATTTAAAAAATGTAATTTGAATTTATAAATATCAATAGAACAATTATTATTTGTAAAAATATTAGAGTAATTTTAAGACATATTTAGAAGTTTTAAAAAAATTCGAATTAAATTTATAACTTGAAATAATTTCGAATACTTACAGCCGAATTTAAAATAAAATGTAGATTTTTGCAGATTTCAAACAAAAAATTTATAATTTTTTTAAAAATTGTGAAACACTTCAAAAGAATAAAAAAATTTCCTAAGATTCTCAGGAAAATTGAAAATGATTTTTCACTTTGAAAAATGATGCAAGATTTTAGGAATTTTTTTTAATTTGCAGAATTTTCAAAAATTGTGGGAAATTTTCGATTAATTTTAAAATATATTTAGAAGTTCTGAAAGAAATTGCGACACACTTCGTTTAAATTACTTGAAATAATTTCAAGTTTTTAATTAATTTTAAATATTTTCAAAACTTCTAAATATTTCTTAAAATTACTCAAATTTTTTCTACAAATAATAATCATTCCATTGTTATTTATGCGTTAAAATTTAACAATTTCACTTATAAATTAAACACTTTTTAAACAGAACAATTAAAATTGTAACGCTAAAAGTTAAAAAGTTCTTCGAAAATCTAAAGATTCAAAGCTTTCTATGTAAAACAATTCAGTTTCAAATTGTTTTCTTTTAAATATTTGGTTTCAATTTACTCGTCTTAAACGAACAGTGAAATATTGATAAATATTAAATACTTACTCTTTTTCTACATTAAGAGATTTCGAAATTAAATGAGATAAAAATTAAATAATTTAGACTGACAATATTTTCAATTCAATAAAAACCTTTAATTATGACTATATTATTATGGATTTATTTTCAAGTTGCAAATAGTAAAACTCACGTTTACATTTTTTAATGGCTAAAAAAATTAATACAAATAATATATTAATACATTTATTTATTCAATTTAATGTAACAAATAATATAAAGGAAGCCCTGAAGCTCTGAATAAAAAATATATTATTGATCATTAATGAAAATTTTTATTTAAAAATAAAATTATCGGAATAAATGATAGATTAATTTCAATTCTTATTAAGACTTTCGGATGGTCACAGTTACAATCTAGAAATTCTCACATTTTGAACGGATTTAGAATTGTTTGAGCAAATCAATCCATTTTAAAAATAATTTATTTATTTATATTTACAGTTGATAAAATGAACCTGTTTTTTATCAAAAAGTTTCAAGTTTAAATGCTATTAGTATTATTTTAAAAAACTGTTAAAATCAAACTTGGGACAGATTTTTCTTCCGAAAATTCGTTAAATTCTCGGTTTCCTGGTCTGGTAGCCACCCTGTTTTTTATTCAAAAATCCTCGATTTGAAAAACTTCTAATTTTTTAACCTTTAAAACTGCATTTTAAAATTCTTTAAATTAAAACATATACTTAAAAATTAAAAATCGAAAATTTTTAAAGTAAAGGTTTTTGAATTATGCGTTCTAAACTAATAGATATAATTTATAAAAATCACAATTTGAAAAATTAGTTTAAAACTTTCGGAACATTACTTTTCAATGTATAATTAATAAATTCATAATCTAACCAAACAATTATCATGGGAATATTGGATAATAAATCACCTGTGTGAGGCCTGGAACTTGGGAAGTAAGGACAAACTGCTGTCCTCCTCCTGTAGTAAGGACATTAAGTCCTTGAGTTGCAAGAACTTGATGTAAGTTAACGGCTTGTTGAGATCCACCTCCATTGCTTCCGCCATTGTTTGTTCCACCCCCACTGAGGGGTGGCAAAGTAGACCCAGGCTGCTTATCACTCATTACACATGATACTGCAACCAAAATTTTTTAAATCCGCTATAAATTATTCTCACTTCAAAGTTCATTCATTATTTATAAACTAAATTTCTACCACTATTTCAAAATCACCGAAACCCGTATTTAAATTCAATTTATTTATTTTTTAAACTTGTTTCCCAATGACAGCGTAGTAATACCTAAAAAATGTTGCTTTTTTACCGAAATTTCAGTAAAAAAAATACCTTTTCCAAAAATTGAAATAAAAAAAAATAATAATTAGAAATCAAGATATCAACCCGGCGGATAATTTTAAATTCCCAGTAATCTCCGGAGTCCGTCATTTAATTGTTTTCAAACTGATAACAGGTCAAGTAGTTTATTTAAATGTACCATATTCACTCCCAAGACAATTTAACTATAAAATATATCTAAATTCTGAATAAAATGATAGCAGGATGAAGTCATTGTGTCAATTTTTTTAAATTATATTGTTCAAATTGTAATGATTTCTTAAATTTTAAATAACACCTGACATAATAAACGTTTTTTAACATTCTTGTGCAAGGAGCTTAAAGTTCAAGCAACAAACATGAACAAATTTTTCCTGCATATGAGATGAGTTCAATTCTTCCAAAAATTTTTTTTTACTCAAACTTCTTGCAAAGTGCAAATGTACAGGGCAACCGGAACAATTAATATACAAATACCAGAATTTCGTTATTGTAAAAATTTGTAACAGACTTTTAAACAAAATAATTAAATTTTCCACAAACTAGTAAAAATTGTTGAACTCAATTGTTGTCAAGCTAGTATTTGGATTTTCAAGCAAATACTTAAACTTCAAAAAAAAAAAAACATAATTTATCACGAATAAAAAAACAATAAATTTTTAATCAAAAACGAACAAAAAAACACAAATTTTCAAGAAATGTAATTGTAGATATTAAAAAAAATTAATTTTTAAATTAAAAAAACTCGAATTTTTGACAAACTACTCAAATGTTTAAATATCAACATAAATTTACAAAACATTATCAATCTGAAACTAAAAAAAAAGGAGTTCTTAACAAAGTAGTTTAACTTTGAACCAAAAAAGACAACTTTTTAACCAAAACAGAATAATTATTAACAGATAATGCAGCTGTAGATATTTTAACCAAAAACGATTTTGATTTTAAATTTAAAAAATAAATAAACAAATAAAAACATTTGCATTTTTAACAAAAATTAAATTTCTACTAAAACAGATCAATTTTCTACTCAATAAGACGAATTTCCAACAAAACAGTTCAACATTTAACCGAATAAGGTGAATTCTCAATGAATAATGTAATTTTAGATACTTCAACCCAAAAATTAATTTAACATTAAAAGCAGCTACATCTTAACAAAAAAGATGAAATTTCTACCAGATTAGACTGTAAATTTAAAAACGAATTTTTACCCGAAAAAGTTGAACAAAAATATTAATTTTCCACCAAAAAGTATCAAGTTTGAACATAATTGTTGAATTTTCAAACAAAATTAATTTTTTTAAATAAAAATATAATCACCAAGAGGAAGCAACTGAAAAAATAAATAGAAATACAAGGTAAATAAATTAATACGAAGAATATTTTATCAGTTAATCTTGTCTCATTTTTAACAGCAGCTTTTATAAGAGAAATAATATTTATAAAATAAAACGTATCTTTGATAAGAATATTCACAATTTCCGACTTTATCTTAAGCGTAGGAAATGTTAAACATTAAAATGTTCACTATTTGGTTGATAGCTTTTTAAAATACATTTAGACAAATCAAGTATTCTCCGGGCTTCTTTAATGCAAAATGTATAAAACGTGCAACCAATTCAAAAAAATTATTAAATTAAATAATTAACTGAATTACTAAAATTACCTAAGTATTGTCCCAAAAAATGCACTCAATTTACTCAATTTACGATCACAGATTTAAGGAAAACTAAAATTAATTATAAGCTATTTTCTTTCATATTTAGATGAACCGGATGTCTAGCGATCAGGCTATTTAAAATCCCTGGGTGTTTCATGGTCAATTATTTCCCGCTCGATCAAGAATATATTTAAATTTAAAAAAGCTATCAAAATCGTTGCAAAGCACTTCTTATTTTTATTCATTTTATAATCTCTCATATTTATAAATAATGATGGGCTTTATCAGTCTAGAAAACAGGTTAAACGACATTTTAAAACCCCGAATGAGAATCAGAACTAGTTTAAACATCCTGAAATGTGAATAAGCCCAACTCCTTAAAACTCGCAACCTAATCTTTTCTCAAAACTAAAATTTAATGCACTTGTTTACATCACACTTGTTACTCGCGAAAGACTAATTGCCCAAATAAGCTAACCAAGAAATCAATTCCCAATCATGAATTTCAACTTTTTCACATCAACCCTTTTAAAAATAAAAAAAATCTAATTAGCACAAACACATGAACTCCTAATCTTCATTGTCAACAAATTAAAACGTTCAATAAACATTAAATTTTACGACAATTTCCGATCAATCACCCCTACGTATAAAAAAAAATCGTCACTATCTCACTTAACATTTTACCCACGAAACAAAAAATAAAACTCTTTATCACAAATCCTCTTTTCATAGATATCCTGGCACTGATAATTGCAAATAATGCGTGTTTAATTGGTCCCTAAAAAAAAGCGCCGAAATTAAAATATGCCGACAAGTGCGTAGGGGGCTTCCAATTTTTCCGGGAGGGAAATCGATAAAAGAGTTTTCCGGATAAAAAGGTGACTGTCCCCGCGACCCAAAAGCACTCGCGTCTTTCTAAACTTTGGAAAAAGCAATGTCATTTCTGATATTAAAAGAACGAACCGATAACGCGTCTCGACTCAGCTAGCACTCAGGGCGTCTCACCATCGTCTGGTAGGGGAAACTTCGATTTTCCCGAAATCCAACTATTTCCGGTTTTCCCTCACTCGCGAATTCGAATTTACTGCGTAGCCGCGACTTGGAGACGATTTTGAAGTGAAACGTTATGAGGAACGAGCTCCGCATTTCTATCCGTCTCACGAAACCTTGCCTCTATACAAAGGAAATTTTTCGGCCGCCATATTGGCGTTGTCCCGACGAGAAGAGGACTTACCATTTCGGAATCACAAGATTCCGCCGCCTAGGCCACCCATCCACGGGAATCGTCGTTTCGCCCGTGTTTACCGAGCGATAATTTATAATTGGGTACCTCACGTAATTTGCTGCGCATTCGATATATTCAAGATTTTACAGAACATATTCGCTCGACTCGCTCAAGGACGCAGACACTTCTAAACATGGCGACGGTTTGCGACAAATTTCATCAGCGAACAGGCCGAGGCGAGGAGGCCGAGGCCCGCTCTGCAGAATTCACTGACCAGCCACGGGGCGCGCGCGGGTCGCGAAGGTGAGCAGGATATTTGGCAACGTGGCGCCCGTTAAGGACTCTGATTGGTCGAGATGCGAATATAAAAAGGGTGTACTTCCTGTCTGGAGATCAAATCAGCAACTCTTTTGCGAATTTGTAAAAAAATTGACAAAAAGTTTCGGGGATTTATTTTTATTTTATAGGAAATTAATATAAAGAGGAAATTTGGTCCGATAAAAGAAATATGTGCATTTTTTTAGTACTGGCTTCCACTTGTCAGGGATTTATATAACTTGCGAGTCGTCTCAAATGAATGCGCATTAATTCCTTTTTTTATTTTAAACGAATGAGTAATTTTAGTACACGAATTAACTTTTTTTGAATAAATAAAAATTCAATGTAAATCAGATTTTAAGTACTTTATAAACAAATAGAATTTATAAATAGGTATAAAATGGAATATTTAAATTTAAGAAGTTTTCTTGTAAAAACATTTCATAAAAACGCTTCGAAATATTAAAAAAATATTTAATTTATAGCATGATTCTTAATTCAGGAGTCATTTTTCTAACCTCAAAAATAATGAGAAACAAAAAGCAGTTTTAATAAAGTTTTATTACATTTCATGCACAAATAAATATTCTGATCAGTGCTATTATTAAATTTTTTAACACCATTTCTATTTTTCTCTTTAAAACAAACATGTTTTGTGTGAAGTTTTCCAATTTAAATTATTAAATTATTTCATACCACGTGTTTGGCTCCAATTTTTATTACACCACCGATTGTACTCAAAACATCAAAAAAATATGAAATTTTCACTTAAAAAAGGCAATTTTCATTCTAAACTATCAAAATTCAAAAATTGACTTTACTTTTAATTTAAATTTCAGTTTATAGTATATTTAAATTGACGGAATTCCGGAAAATCACAATGGCCGCCCCCAAAGTGCTCCAAAGTGCCACGTGTCAAGACGCATGATTCCTTTAATTTATATTTTTACTACCATTTTCCAGATGAGTTTTGCCCCCAATATTGTAAAATTATTATTTTTCTTAACATACCTTTGTTCTACCGATGATGGTGACAAACAGAATTCTAAGAATTAGCTCGAAAGGAAAATAATTGAATCAAAAGTTCGTTGACCGGAAAATATTACCGAACGACTTCGCGAAGCTTTCTGGCTTGTAAATAATAAGTGAATGCATTTAAAAACGAAACTTTATAGAAACGAGAAATTATCAACGCGATTTTGTTGTCCATAATGGTAAAAAAAATTAGAAGAATTTTTTTTCACAAGTAGAAAGATTATTTTACTTTTCACTGAGCTCTTTCTTAATTTTTAACTGTTCTTAACTTTGTCGTGTTATCGTTGAAAGCAGAATGACAATGAAGTTTGAGGAGTTGAGTGGTTGAGCCGTTGAGTTGAAGAGATCCCGGATGTGAGTTTTTAAGAGAAGATAATCAAGTCGTAGTTTTGAGATGAACATTTTTTAATTGAACCACGTAGTTTTCTAATACATCCTGTTCTTTAAATATTCATGTTTCTAGATATGATTTAACGATAGGTATAGAAATTTAATGGCAAAAAAGTATTTGGTAATTTTAATTATTTATGATTCTATATTCTGAGGGGGTAATTTTAAAACCTTCGAAACTGAGAGATTAAATAATCAGCTGATCGGTGCAGACGACATCGGAAGAGACAAAAATGGCTCGATTAAGTTCCAATCGTTATGAGATTTTGACGGATTCTATCATGTCTCAACTGCAGAAGAAAGGCATTTACACAGATTTTGATTTTATGGAAAAGGCGGTAGATACTTTAGTGAATGTCAGTGGCTTGTCGTTCAAGGTAAGGTTTATTCAAATTATAACCTCATTTTCGAACCTGAATATCAGGACTATATCACACTTTCTCAACCCCTTAAATCGCTAATTTCCGGCGCCCCTAATATAATTCAATTTTTGGCGCGTTATTTAAAAAACTGAATTTCTACAAAATAACAATTTCGAAGTTCCCTGACTTTCCCCTGTCAAATTATTCATTTTCCCATGCCGTAATAAGTTCTTCTTTCAGGTTAAATTTGTTGCCAGGGAAACTAACTTTCAACAAATAAGATTAATTTTTTACTAAAAAAGATGAATTTTTAACAAAACACATCAATTTTCAATAACATACTTTATTTTTAAACGAAAGAAAAAAAAAATGAATTTTCAACTTAAATGATAAATCTTTAACAAACAAAAAAGGAATTTCTAACCAAGATGATTAATTTTCTATCAAAAATATAAATTATTAACCCATAATGTAATACTTATATTTATAGTTTAAAATATATAATTTTAACAATAAAAAACCAATTTTCAAGAAAATAGTTTAATTTTCAACCAAAGAAATGAATTTCAAACTAAATAGTTGAATTTTCGGGCAAAAAGATCAATTTTGAACAAAAAAAAAAGCATTTTTAAAATAGTTCGTCCTTCTTTTAACCAAATAAATTTATTGCAACATAAAACCCTAATTTTAAACTAAATTTTAAACAAAAAAATAGAATAGTTTCATTTTAAGATAAAAAAAATTAATTTTGAACAAAAAATTAACGAATTTTCAATCAAATTTTTCCTTTTTTTAAACTAAAGAAATAAATTTTTTTAAATATGAATTTTCAGACAAACTTTTAACCGGAAATGGAATAGTTATATTGACAGTTAAAACAATTTATTTTTAAAAAAACTTAAAAACCTTTTACAAGATTTCCAAAATTGTCAAAAAACAATCTGGAAGACTTGAAGACATTTATTGTTGATTTTGCCGATTTAAAAAAAAATTCGAATAAATTAAAAACATATTTAGAAGGTTTAGATTTAGATTTTTTGAAGAGATTAAAAAATAATTTAAAATTTGGAAAGATTTCCAAAGGTTTCTAAAATTGTAAAAAAAGAAACCGGAAGATTTAACGGCATTTATTTTTCAGAATTAAAAAAAAAGTGAGAAAAATTCAAATCATTAAAAAAAATATTTAGACATTTAGAAGAAATTTCAAAAATATTTAAACATTTTTAAACGAAAAGTGCATTTATCAAAGTTTTAAAATAAAATTTTGAAGCTATTAACGAATTCTGAATGTTTTCAAGATAATAAACTTTTTCCCCTTGATTTCTGGAAAAATGTTAAATCTTAAAAAAGTCTATATTGAAAAATGAATTTCGGGGTAATATTTCAAGATACTTTATAATATTTTTTAAGATTTCTGAAATTGTCAAAAAAATCAGGAGAATTAGAAGGAAAATTTTTAAATTTTAGACAATTGAAAAAAAAAGGAAAAATTCGAATCTTTTTAAAAGATATTTATAAGGTGTAAATGTTTGGAAAGATTAGAAGTTAATTAAATATTTGAAAAAATTTACAAAATTTGAAACTAAAAGTAAATTCTTAAAGATTTCGAACAAAAAATTTGAAGCTTTTTAAGAATTTGGAAAGGTTTCCAAAAATTAAAAAAACTTTTTTTATGATTACTGGAAAAAAATTTAATGATTTTTATTTTGAATATTTAATTTTTCAAGCAATTTTCAAACGATTTCTACGAATTTCGAAGAAAATCTGCAATATTTCAAGTAATTTTTTTTTAATTTTGAAAGATTTTTTGTGCCTGAAAATTCATCTCTTTTGGGAAAAATACTGTCTTTTTCGGCTAAAAATGCCACTGTTGGTTTGAAAATAATTCTGTTTTTGTTGAGAATTTCACTATTTAGTTAAAAATTTACGTTTTTATATTAATTCAATTCTCTTTTATTATAAATTAAAATCTTTTTTAATTGAAATTTCAAGTATTACATTTTTTATCTTTTATTGATGAAGTTCGCTTGTTTTGGTAGAAAATTAATCTTCTTTGCAGAAAATTCCACTATTTGATTTAAAGTGAATTCTTTTGTTGAAAATTTATGTTTTTGGATTTAAAAATTAAACAATTTTGTAGAAACTTCGTATTTTTTATCAAGAGTACAACTGTTTGAAAATTATATTTTTGTATTACAAATGTAACTATTTATTCTTTTTTAATTTTCTCGAGAATTTTAGGAACATAAGAGAGAATAACAGAACAATTTTCTATCCTTCAGACAGTCGTAGACTTAAGGAAGGAAATTTCGAAATCTGTCGGTGGAAAAATAATTGACGCCTCGAAATTGATAGAAGAAGATTCTACAAAAATTGTTTCAACAGGAATATTTAGGTACAAGATATTCTTTTTATGACTTGATGAAAAAATATATAATTCTAATTTTTAAGACAGAAATATAATTAAATTTTGTATTCCAGTTTAGACAAGTTATTAAATGGAGGGCTGCATTCAAAGCAATTATATGAGATTTGTGGGGCTTCTTCTTCTGGAAAAACACAATTGTGTCTCACAATTGCCACAAATATTTCTTTAAGAACAGAAAAAGATGTGCACTATATTGATACTAAGGGATATCTATCAACTATTAGAATGCAAACAATTTTAAATGCTCAAAAATGCAACGACGAGGTAAATATTAATCAAAAGATAAACTTTTCTATGATTCTAGGAATCAAAATAGTACTTCTGATAATTTATTTTCAAATAAAAAAACATGATTTTTAATTTTTTAAATGTTAAAACTTTGCAAGAAACATTTATTTTGACACTTTTTTTTTTGCAACTCTGCTGTTTCCAATTTTTGAAGTAAATTTTTCTATGGCTTAATCCGCTAAAAAATTTCTTAAAGAAAAAATTTTAAGACAAATAACTATGTTTGAAGATTATATACTTCTTCCTAAATTTTAACCAAAGAAATGGATTTTCAACTATAAGGGTGAATCTTAAATTAAAAAAATTAATTGTGTATCAATTAGTTGAATATTCAACCAAAAAGATAAATTTTCTACCATAGAAAATAATTTTTTATAAAAAAATACGAATTTTCAACTAAAAGGATAAAGTTTGAACCAAAAATGGATTAATTGTATTTTTAGTTTAAAAAATTTACTTTGAGCCAAAAAATTAAATATCAAGAAAATAGTTATATTTTAACTAAAGAAATTAATTTTGAACAAAAAACATGAATTTTCAAATAAAAAAGATAAATTTTAATTCTAAAATGCAATAATTATAATTACAGTTTAAGAAATTAATTTTTAAACAAATTAAACGATTTTTCAAGAAAATAGTTTTGATTTCAACCATAGAAATTATTTTTCAACTGAAATAAAGAATCCATTACCAAAAAATGCATTTTCAACAAAAATGTTTTTAACCGAAGAAATGAATTTTCAACTATAAGGATGAATCTTCAATTGAAAAAATTAATTTTGAGCCAAATAATTAAACTTTTGACTAAAAACATGAATTTTCAATCATAAATATTAATTTTTTCACACAAAAAAAAACAGATTTTACACTTAAAAGATAAATTGTTTACAAAAATAGAATATTTATATATTTCAGTTTAAAACAAATTAATTTTGAAATAAAGAAAAATGGATTTTCATCAAAATTGGTCCTGTTTTAACCGAAGAAAGTGATTTTCAATAAAATGCAGGAATTCTTAGCTTAATTTGAAACCAAAAATGAAATAGTTCAATGGCAGTTACAACAATTAATGTTTAATCATAAAAACAAATTTTGAAAAAAGTGGTTAAAAAGATCAATTTTCAACCAAAAATAGAATAGTTATATTTTCAGTTAAATAAATGTAATTGAAAAAAAAAGAATTCTTAACAAAATACATGAATTTTTAACTAAACAAAATAAATTTTAAACCAAAAATGGAAAAGTTATATTGATTGTTTAAAAAACAATTTTTAAATATAAACCATGAATTTTCATCAACATGGCGAAATTTTCAACCAAAGAAATAAACTTTCATCAAATAGATCCATTTTCAACAAAAAAATTAATTTTTAACCATAAATATTCATTATCTACCAAAAGAGACGAATTTTAAACTAAAAAACATATATTTTTCACCAAAATTAGAATAGATATGAAAAATTCGAAAAAAAATTATTTTTCCACAAAGCACATTAATTTTGAACTGAACAAAATAAATTTTAAATAAAAAATGTAAAAGTTATATTGAATGTTTAAAAAAAGAATTTTTAAATATAAATCATGAGTTCTCATCAACATGGCGAAATTTTAAAACAAAGAAATAAACTTTGAACAAAAAGATAAATTTTCAACAAAAAAGTCGCATTCTTAACCATAAATATTAATTATCTACTAAAAAGACAAATGTTAAACTAAAAAAGATAAATTTTTAACCAAATACAGAGTAACTATATTTTCAGATAAATTTTTTTTTACGTAAGAGTTACATATTTAAGAAGATAAATGAATTTTCAACTTAAATTATGAATTTTTCACCAAATACGGAGTAGTTAAATTATCATTAAAAAAATTAATAAAACTATAAAATAACTAATTTTCAACAAAATAGTTCTATTTTTAACAAAGAAATGAATTTTTAACTATCATGATGAATCTTTATAAAATTTTAATTTGAATCAAATAGTTGAATGCCCGACAATTTTCACCCAAAAATGGATTAGTTGTATTTTCATTTTGAGCCAAAAGATGAGTTATTAATAAAATAATTACAATTTTAAACACCAAAAATTATTTTCAATAAAATACATGGTAGTTGAATTTTCAACGATAACCTTAATTGTTATTATTTCTACCAAACATTACTTTTCAATAAAAAAGCTAATATTTGACCAAATTGGGATTTTTTGTTTTTAACGCAATTGTTGATTTTTTAACAAAATAATAAAAATTTCATGTTCATTCCATTTATTCGAATAACTTTTGCGAGGTCAACTTTTATTAAAATAAAAGGCAGGTAGTCTGGTCACCCTAGCTAAGATTTTTTTTTAATTTAATCAACTTTATTTTTTGTGAATTTAAATGTTTATTTATTAAATCCCATGTGAAATAATGCAAATATAACATTTTTAACACTTTTTAAAATACTAAATTCGTGTGTTTGCTGAATTTTCAGCAAAAAAGTTGGCATGAAAGAAAAACTATTTTTATTAAAATTTAACTATTTGATAGAACATTTTGTTTTTAATCATATTTTTGGGTTAAAGATTCCTCTTTTTTTGTAGATAATACGACTATTGGCCTTGAAAACTAAACAATTTTGTTGAAAATTGATGTATTTAATTTCCTTAATGGAAAATTTATCTTTTTGCTTGAAAATTAAACTATTTAGTTATAAATTATTTTGGTCACGTTAAAAATTGAACTATTTTGTTGAAAATTTGTTTTTCTTGGTTCGAAATTAATTTTTTCTCTAAAAATTTAACTATTGAATTTTTGGTTGGAAATTTATCCTTAATAAGTTGAAAATTCGACTATTTGGTCGAAAACTCATTTTTTTATGAAAAAAAAAACTTATTGTTGAAAATTTCTCTCTTTTATTTGAGAATGCAACTCTTTTGATAAACATTCGTTTTTTTGTTTAATTTAATTCGTTGAAATTTCGATTGGACGATTTCATTTTCGATTTAAAAAAATCTTTTCTGGTTAAAAATTAAACTAATTTGTTAAAAACTAATTTTTTTATCTGAAATTTCAATTTTCGGTTTGAAATTTATCATTTATAAGATGAAAATTCGACTATATTTGCTGGAAAATGCATTAATTTTGTTGAAAATTTATCTTTTTTGGTTAGAAAAATAATCTTGTTTTTTGAAAATTTCTTCTTTTTTTTGTGAAGTCGACTATTTAAATAAAAATTTGTCTTTTTGGTTTGAATCAACTAGTTAAAATTTTTATTTGATTTTTAAATTAATTTTTTTACTGAAAATTTTACAATTCCATTTTTTGTAAAAAAAAACATCGTATTTGGTTAAAAGTTCAACTATTTTATTGAAATTTGAATTAATTGATTCAAAATTGCTTTTCTTTAATATCATTTTCTTCGGTTGAAGATGTAAATTTTTTGTGAAAAATTCGTTTTTGTTCAAAAGCAATGTTTTGATTTGAAACTTTAACTGTTCAATTTTTTGTTAGAAATTGATCCTTTATAAGTAGAAAATTCGAATATTTGGTAGAAAATTTATCTTCTTTTTTAGAAAAATAATGTTTTCTAATGAAAATTTCTTCTTTTTGATTGAATTCAACTGGTTGAAAATTCGATTTTTTAAGTTTTGTTCCATTTTTGTTGGAAAAAATATCTTTTTTAATTGAAAATTGAACTATTTGGTTTAAAATTCATCTTTCTTAATTGAAAATTCGTCTGTTTGGTTGATGATTGAACAACTACTACTTTTGATAGAAAATTCATCACTTATGATAGAAAAATCATCTTTCTTGGTTTAAAATGAATCTTTTGTTCAAAATTTAACTATCTTCTGAAACATCCATCTTATTTTCTGGTAAATTAAACTATTCTTGATTAAATTTTAATCTTTTGTTGTTTAAAAATTGCACCATTTGGTTGAAAATTCAATTATTTTGAGAAATTCACCTTTTATGTTGAAAAATTCATCCATTTTGTTAAAAAAAATCGTCTTTCCGGAATAATAATTCAACTTCCTTTGAAACATTTCCTGTTCTGGGCTTGAAAATTTAGCTATTTTTTTAAACGAATTTTCCACGAAAAATTTAAATTTTCAACTGAAGAAAATGATCGTTAAAAAATAAAAATTTTAACAAATTAGTTCAACTTTCAACAAAATAGTTGAACTTTTATCCAAATACGATGTGTTTTTTTTTACAAAAAATGGAATTGTAAAATTTTCATAAAAAAAAATTAATTTAATTAATTCCCAAAAAAGGAATTTTCAAAAAACAAGATTATTTTTCTAACCAAAAAAGATAAAGTTTTAACAAAATACATGCTTTTTCAGCAAATATAGTCGAATTTTTAACTCAAAGAATAAATTTCTCACCAAAAATTGAAAAATTGAAATTTAAGATAAATGAATGAATTTTCAACAAATTAGTTTCACTTTTAACCAGTAAAAATATTTTTTTAAACGGAAATGAAATCGTCCAATTTTCAGTTAAATAAATTCATTTTCAACAAAAAATCGAAACTTCAACCAATTTAATTAAACAAAAAATACGAATTTTTATCAAAAGAGTTGAATCCTCAAACGAAAGGGAGAAATTTTCAACAAAAAGTTTATTTTTCTCATAAAAAATGAGTTTTCTACCAAATATTCAAATTTTTAACTTATAAAGGATAAATTTTCTACCAAAAATTCAATAGGTAAATTTTTAGATAAAAAATTAATTTTGAACCAAGAAAAATAAATTTTCAACAAAAAAGTTACATTTTCAAGCCAAGAAGTTAATCTTGAAAAAAATGAATTCTGAACAAATTACTTTAAATTTCAACAAACTAGTTCAATTTTCAACATGAATAAAATAATTTATAACTAAATAGTTTAATTTTCAACCAAAAAGATCAATTTTCCATCAAGGAAATTAAATACATCAAGTTTCCAGAAAATTGTTTAATTTGGAAAAATAATAGGCATATTATCTACAAAACGGTTCAATCTTCAACCCAAAAATATGATTAAGAAAAATTTTCTATCAAATAGTTAGATTTTACTAAAAATAGTTTACTTTCATGAGAAATTTTTTACTGAAAATTCAGCAAACACACGAATTTAGTATTTAAAAAAGTGTTAAAAATATTGTATTTGCATTATTTCACATGGGGGTTGATAATTAAACATTTAAATTTACAAAAAATAAAGTTTATAAATTAAAAAAAAAAATCTTGCCTAAAAGATTATTTCTTTACAGGAAATTGGCAGAGTGCTGAATAAAATGAAAATAACTGAAGCCAGGAGTATCCCCGAGTTTTTTTCAATTGTGCATAAATTGACGAAAACTTTAAAAAACGAATCGAATACAAGATTACTAGTGATTGACTCGTTAGCAGCTTTATTTTTCCTATCGACTTCGAAACACGAGACTATTTATTTTCTGAGCAACTTGCGAAATATGTTGAGATTTATTGCAAGTGAATACAATATTTCAATTATTACGACAAATTTAGTAACATCTTGGAACGAAGAAACTGCAATTTTTCTCAAGAATGGTGTGAATATTAAATCCCTGAAACCGACTTTAGGGAAATTCTGGTTGCGAATTCCCAATACCAGGTTGCTGATAGATCGCAAAGAAAATGAGGAGAGACACGTGACTGTTTGGAAAAGTTGTGATTTACAAATTGGAACTAGTTGCGCTATAAAAATCACTTATGATGGCATAAGTTAACAAATTTGGTAGAATCTTCGTATTTTATCTTTTCATTGAATAAATAAAAGAGTATTTTTTTAATAAAAGTTTTCAAACATAATTTAATGCCAAAAATTTTTTAAAATTTAATTTTCATTGTTTTAACTTGTAATAAAATAATAAATAAAATTAATAATATGTTAACTAAATAAAAGTATTTGTTTTTTTTTATTTAACCATTTTTTATCCTATAATTTCGGGAATTTCTCTGTGCCGAAAATTCTACACTGTCGAGAATTTTAAATTTTCAGAAATTTTCTGGTTCAAATATTTTATTTTTCGAAAATTTTTCAATGTCGGCAATTACATTTTTTCGGGATCTTTTTAGTGGTCCAAAATCTTCTGATAAAGTAGGGAAATTTTTTATTCGACCAAAACGATGCATTTTTAACCATAGAAAATAATTTTCTACAAAAAAAGGCGAATTTTCAACTAAAGAAAATATATTTTTAATTAAACATGAAGTAGTTAAATTCTCAGTTAAAAAAAATATTTTGAAAAAATGCAATAAAATAGTAAAATTTTTAATCGAAAAAAAAGTTTTTAACTATAAGGATGAATCTTCAATTAGAAAAATGTATTTTAAACCAAATAGTTGAATTTCCGCCAAAAAGATTTATTTTCAATCATAAAGATTAATTTTTAAAAACAAAAAAAAAACAACGAATTTTAAACTAAAAAGAATAAATTGTCAACCAAAAATGGAATAGTTATTTTTTCAGTTAAAACATTAATTTTGAACCTAAAAGCAAACGAATTTTCGACCAAATTGGTCCTTTTTCTAACCCAAGAAATTTATTTTCAAAAAAATACATGAATTTCCAGCATAATTCGAAACCAAAAATGTAATAGTTGTACCATTAAAACAATTAATTTTTAACTATATAAACGAATTTTCGAAAAAGTGGGGAAATTTTCAATTAAAGAAAGAATTTTTAATGAAATAGATCTATTTTTATCCAAAGAAATGAATTTCTACCGAAATAATGAATTTTTAACTAAAAAACATAAATTTTTAACAAAAAATGGAATAGTTATATTTCCAATCAAAGCAACTTAATTTGAACAAAAAAAAGGAATTTTCAACAAAATACATGCATTTTTTACTAAACAAGATAAATTTTAAACAAAAAATGGAATAGTTAAATAGACAGTTTGAAAAATAAATGTTTACATATAAAAAACGAATTTTCAATAACATAATGAAATTTTTAAACAAAAACGGAGTATTTAAATTTTCAGTAAAACATTAGTTTTCAAATACAAAATTTTCATTTGAAAAAATTAATTTTAAATCAAATATTTGAATATTCGACGAAAAGGATGAATTTTTAACCCTAAAGAATCATATTCTACTGAAAAGATGAATATTTAACTGAAAAGATACATTTTCAACCAAAAATGGATAGTTTTATTTTCAATTTTGAAAAAATATTCAGCCAAAAAAAGAATTATCAAGAAAAGAATGATATATTTTCAATCAAAATATTTTCAAACAGTTCAAAACGATTTTGCAACATGAAAAAAAACGGTTTTGGAAAAAACCAAAAAAGAAGAAATTTCAACAAAATAGTAGTTAAATTTTCAAACAAAATAGAATAGATACATTTTTAGTTAAAAATTACTTTTAACAAAGATTGAATTGAAAAGAAGTTAAATTTGCAGTTAAAAATTATTTTCAACCAGTTCCGAAAAAAATGTCAACAAATTAATTAAATTTTCAACAACAAAAAAACGGATTTTGAAAAAAAGCAAAAATTAAGAATTTTCGAGCAAATAGTAGTTAAATTTTCAACCAAAAATATAATAGTTACATTTTTAGTTGAAAATTATTTTCAACCAGTTCATAAAAAATGTCAACAAAATAATTAAATTTTCAACAAAAGAAAAACGGTTTTTGAAAAAAAAAAAGATTAAGAATTTTCAACAAAATAGTAGTTAAAATATCTACCAAAAACGGAATCCTTACATTTTTAGTCAAAAATTATGTTTAACCAATTAAAGACGAATTTTGTACAAAATAATTAAATTTTCAAAAAAAAAAAAAAAAAACGGTTTTTGGAAAAAAATATTTGAAGAATTTTTAACAAAATAGTAGTTACATTTTCAACCAAAAATAGAATAGTTTAATTTTTATAAAAAAATTATTTTTATCAGTTTAAAACGAATTTTCAACCATTTCAAAACGAATTTTCAGCCATTTCAAAACGAATTTTCAACATAAAAAAACGGGCTTGGAAAAAGAAACTAAAGAAGAAATTTCAACAAAATAGTAGTTACATTTTCAAACGAAAATATA
>NC_046664.1:10578824-10592932 GCF_010883055.1 Belonocnema kinseyi | reverse complement strand
AGTAGTTACATTTTCAAACGAAAATATAATAGATGAATTTTTAGTTAAAAATTATTTTCAACCAAAATTAGAATAGAAAAAAAGTTACATTTTTAGTTAAAAATTAAGTTCAATCAATTAAAGACGAATTGTCTACAAAATAATTAAATTTTCAACAAAAAAAAAACGGCTTTTGAAAAAAAACAAAGTTTAAGAATTTTCAACAAAATAGTACTTAAAATATCTACCAAAAACGGAATCCTTACATTTTTAGTCAAAAATTATGTTTAACCAATTAAAGACGAATTTTGTACAAAATAATTAAATTTTCAAAAAAAAAAAAAAAAAAACGGTTTTTGGAAAAAAATATTTGAAGAATTTTTAACAAAATAGTAGTTACATTTTCAACCAAAAATAGAATTGTTTAATTTTTAGAAAAAAATTATTTTTAATCAGTTTAAAACGAATTTTCAACATAAAAAAACGGGTTTGAAAAAGAAACTAAAGAAGAAATTTCAACAAAATAGTAGTTACATTTTCAAACGAAAATATAATAGATAAATTTTTAGTTAAAAATTATTTTCAACCAAAATTAGAATAGAAAAAGAAGTTACATTTTTAGATAAAAATTAATTTCAACCAATTCAGAAAAAAATGTAAACAAAATAGGTGAATTTAAAAAAAAAAACGGGGTTTTGAAAAAAAAGAAAGATTAAGAATTTTCAACAAAGTAGTATTTACATTTTCAACTAAATATAGAATATTTACATTTTTAGTTAACAATTAGGTTCAACCAATTGAAGACGAATTGTCTACAAAATAATTAAATTTTCAACAAAAAACGGTTTTTGAAAAAAAATTTGGCGAATTTTTAAAAAATATAGTAGTTAAATTTTCAACCGAAAATAGAATATATCAATTTTTAATTTACAATTATTTTCAACTTATTACGAACAAATTTTCAACAACGAAAAAACTGGTTTTGAAAAAAAAGAACGAAACGAAGTTTTAACAAAATATTTATTGCTTATTTTGCATAATTAATAAAAAATAAGAAAAATTCAAATTATTTTAAAAGACATTTTGAAGGTTTTGATATACAAGTTTTAAAAAGATTCAAAAATGATTTAAAATTTGGAAAGATTTCCAAAGGTGTCAAAAATTAAGATTTTTCAACAAAATAGTAGTTAAATTATCAACCAAAAATAGAATGGTTACATTTTTAGTTAAAAATTATGTTCAACCAATTAAAGACAAATTATTTACAAAATAAATAAATTTTCGACAAAGTATTAGTCACATTTTCAACCGAAAATATAATAGTTTAATTTTTATGAAAAATTATTTTCAACCAGTTCAAAACGAATTTTCAACATAAAAATGCGGTTTTGGAAAAAAACCAAAGAAGAACAAATTTCAACAAAATTGTAGTTACATTTTCAAACAAAAATAGAATATTTCACTTTTTAGTTAAAAATTATGTTCAACCAAATAAAGACGAATTTTCTACAAATTAATTAAAGTTTTCAAAAAAAAAAAAAAACGGTTTTTGAAAAAGAAAACAAAGTTGAGTTTTTGAACAAGTTAGTCGTTAAATTCTCAAACAAAAATAGAATAGAAAAAGAACATAAATTTTTAGTTAAAAATTATTTTCAATCAGTTCGGGAAAAAATGTCAACAAAATAATTAAATTTTCAAAGAAAAAAAAAGAAAGATTAAGAATTTTCAGTGAATTCAAGACGAATTTTCTACAAAATAATTAAATTAAAAAAAAAACGGGTTTTGAAAACAAAACAAAGTTTTAGAATTTTCAACAAAATAGTATTTAAAATTTTCAAACAGTAATAGAATAGATAAATTTTTAGTTAAAAGTTATTTTCTACCAGTTCAGAAAAAATGTCAACAAAATAATTAAATTGTCAAAAGAAAACGAGTTTTGAAAAAAAAGCAAAGATTAAGATTATTCAACAAAATAGTAGTTAAATTATCAACCAAAAATAGAATACTTAAATTTCTAGATAAAAATTATGTTCAACCAACTAAAGACGAATTTTCTACAAATTAATTAAAGCTTTCAAAAAAAAAAAAAGGTTTTTGAAAAAGAAAACAAAGTTGAAGAGTTTTTGAACAAGATAGTAGTTAAATTTTCAAACAAAAATATAATAGAATAAGAACTTAAATTTTTAGTTAAAAATTATTTTCAACTAGTTCGGGAAGAAATGTCAACAAAATAATTAAATTTTCAAAGAAGAAAGAAACAAAGATTAAGAATTTTCAACGAATTCAAGACGAATTTTCTACAAAATAATTAAATTTAAAAAAAAACGGGTTTTAAAACAAAACGAAATTGGAGAATTTTCAACATAATAGTAGTTAAATTAGCAACCAAAAATAAAATAGTTAACTTTTTAGTTAAAAATTATGTTCAACCAAATAAAGACGAATTTTCGACAAATTAATTAAATTAAAAAAAACAAAGTTGAAGAATTTCTGAACAAGTTAGTAGTTCAATTTTCAAACAAAAATAGAATAGAAAAAAACTTAAATTTTTATGTAAAAACTATTCTCAAACCGTTAGGAAAAAAATTTCAACAAAATAATTAAATTTTCAAAAAAAAAAACAAAAACAAAGTTTAAGAATTTTCAGTGAATTCAGGACGAATATTCTACAAAATAATTAAATTAAAAAAAAGACGGGGTTTGAAAACAAAACAAAGCTGGAGAATTTTCAACAAAATAGTAGTTAAATTTTCAACCAAAAATAGAATAGTTTAATTTTTATAAAAATTGTTTTCAACCAGTTCAAAACGAATTAAAAAAAAAAACGGTTTTGGAAAGAAAAAACCAAAGAAGAAATTTCAACAAAATAGTATTTAAAATTTTTAAACAATAATAGAATAGATAAATTTTTGGTTAAAAATTATTTTCAATTAAAAATAGAATATAAAAAGAACTTAAATTTTTAGTTAAAAATTATTTTCAACCAGTTCGGAAAAAAATGTCAAGAAAATAATTAAATTTTCAACATATTTATTTTTTCATTTTTTAGAGTAAAAAAAATGCGAGAAAAATTCGAATCATAAAAAAAAATTACCCTTTACAGCATCAAAATATAAGAAGCTTATAAAAATAAAAACATTTTTTCATTTATTGATTTTTTTCACACTTTTCGAAATGAAGAATTCAAAAAAAGTTTGATACTTGAACACGTGGTACTCGCAGTCGCAATGTCCGTTAGATGCGACGTTGCCATTTAGTTCTTTTAAACTCAAGTTGTGTGAGTTCCTGGGCAGACGCTTTTTGTGTACATGAAAAGAGATCGAAAAGGAATGCAGTTGTGTGCGTGATGAACCCATTGGTAACCATCTGGTTACATTGGGTCATTGGATGCACATATATTGGGTAATGGTGGTTATTAAATTAGTATATAAGTCTAGTCTATTTCTATTATAAGTATTTGGTAAAAAAGAGTAAAAAATGGCTTCCTTGGTGGCAGATTACGAATCCTCTTCTGGTTCAGATAACGAATCTGACAGCGTCTCTGAAGACAGTGATAACATGTAAGTACGGTTCAAAAATAATCACCAAAAAGCACAATTGCTTTCACTGTTTTTAGTGGTCTATTCGAACCTAACCTAAAAACCTCTTTTTTCTGATACATTTTTCTGCGTTTTTCTTCTTCTTTGTAAATGTCTTACATTTTTATTAAATTGGGAATTACACCTTTGTTTTGGAGAATTTCACAAACGAAAATCGTTTATTTTCTGTTTAAATATCGTCTCTACAAATTTTCGGATATTGATTTTTTCTCCATTTTTATGTTCTAAAAAAATTCTTGATTCTGGGAGAAAAAAAGGGATTTTAAAAGTGTTTTAGTTTATGGACAACTACGGAAACGAATGATAAATTATGTTTATTTATTCTGATCAGTTTAAGTCGAAATTTTCGAAAATATAGTTTGTAGGTTTTGATAAATTTAGGGGTTAAATAACAAAACGTGATAAAAAAACTTGATTTGGTTTCTCCATATTTTAAGGATATACTGTAGTTATAATTTTGGTAAAATTATTATTATAAAAGAAATTCTGAGAAGTATTTATGAATTTAAAAAATTCTTGACATGTTTAACAAGTATGAAATATTTACGCATTAAATCTTTAATCGGATATTAAGATTTGTCTAAAAATTCTTTTTATTTCGTGGTTGAAAAGTCATATTTTATTGTCGCAAATTGAACTGTTTTGTTTAAAAATTCATCCTTTTGGATTGAAAAATGACTTCTTTTGATAGAAAATTCATGTTTTTTGGTTAAAAATGACATTTTTGGGTGGAATTTGAATCTTTTTTGTTTAAAAATTAGACCATTTGGATTGAAAATTGATCCTTTTAGTAGAAATTTCATGTTTCTTTACGAAGAATGCATCTTTTCGGATTTTAATCTCAACTGTTTTTTAAAAAATTCGACTTTTTAACTTGAAATATGAACTATTATATTTTTTGTTAATTATTAATCTTTTGGATTGAAAGTTCAAATTTTTGGCTAAAAATTAATTTGTTTTGGCTCGAAATTGCAACTATTTGGTTGAAAGTGCAACATTTTTTTGATGAATGTTATCTTTTTTGTTAAAATTAAAATCTTTTCAGGTTGAAATATCAAGTATTATATTTGTCGTTGAGAATTCAACTCTTTTGCTTGAAAATGTAACTGTTTGGTTGAAATTTCAACTACTTTTCTGAAAATTATTCTATTTTGTTAAAAAATATTTTTTTTCTTGTTAAAAATTAGTTTTTTCACTGAAAATCGAACTACTCTACTTTTTTTATTCGTATTTTTTAGTTGAAACTTCAACCATATGTTTGAAGATTAATATTTTTTGTTGAAAAAGAAACTTTTTCTTTGAATGTTCATATATTTAGTTTGAAAATAAAAATGTTTTGTAGAAAATTCGTCTTTCTTGTTTGAAAATTCAACAATTTTTTTTATTAACTGGGAATTCTTTCTTGGATTAAAATTAAATATTTTGTTAAGAATTTTTTTAAACTAAAAATTCAAATTTTTGACTAAAAAATAATTTGTCTCATCGTTTAGTTGAAAATTTGTCTTTTGTTTGAATTTTTTTTCATTAAAAATTACAATTTTTTTTTTTAGAAATTTCATCTTTCCTGCTTAAAAATTCAACTTTTGACTGAAAAAGTTGTATTTTTGGCTTAAAAATGTAACTTTATGGTTGAAAATGCACCGTTTTTGGTTGAAATGAATTGTTTTTTGTTTGAAAATTAGACTATTTCATTGCAAATCCATTTTTATAGGTTGAGAATGAAATACTTCGTTGGAAAATCAACTTTTGGATTGCCAATTTAACGATATTTTAAAAAATTCTTTTTTTGTTGAAAACCAGTATTTTAAAACTAAAAATGTATCTGTTTGAATAATTATTTTTTTTGGTTGAGAATTCAACTGCGTTGTTGAAAATTTGACCCTTTTGTTAAAAACTTGTGTTTTTTTCGTTGAAAATTAATTTTTTTCTCTAGAAATTCTACATTTTGACAAACATTATTTCATTTTTTTTAAAACTATTTTTTTGATAATATGTAGTTTTTCGTTGAACTCGATGACTTTTTAATTACAATTAAAATCTTTTTTTGTAGAAATATCAACTATTATATTTTACGCTGAAAATTCACTTTTTTGGTTAAAAATTATCATGCTTGTTTGAAAGTCTTTTGTTGAATTCTACTGTTTTAATAGAAAATTAAAATATTTGTCATTTTTGTTTTGAAAATTCGATCACTTGGTTGAAAATCCATCTATATAGGATTATAAAATTCATCTTCCTTTATTAAGAATGAACATTTTTGAAGTTAATTTAACTGCCTTCTAAAAACAACATTTTTTTCTGGACAATTCAACTATTTGGATAAAAATTTAGTTATTTTGTTGAAAAATCATCTATTTTGTTAAAAAAAATCATCTTTTTGGTTCTAAAAAACCGTTTTTTGGTAATAAAGTCATTTTTTCCGTTTAAAAAATAAGGTTTTTGTTGAAAATTCAAATGTCTTGTAAAAAATTTGTCTTTTTAGCTCGGAAATTTTTCGAAAAGTGTTACTATACTCGTAATCCCAACTATTTATTTAAAAATGAATTTTTTTTTGTTGAGAATTTAGTTATCTTCTAAAACAAATTTTTTGTTTGCTTGGAAATTGAATTATTTTGTTGAAAATTCATTTATTTTATTAAATTATCATATTTTTTGGTAGGAAAGTCATACTTTTTAGATAAAATCTGAGTTTTTTGCTTTAAATTCAATTGTTCAGGTTGAAAATTCAACTGTCTTTTAAAAAATTTGTCCTTTTAGGCTCGAAAATTTGTGCCCAAATTTTACTTTTATTCATTTATTTACTATTATATTTTCAGTTCAAAAATCATATCTTTTGGCTGAAAACGTTAGATATTTGTTTAAAAATTCATCATTCTTGTTTGAAAAAAAAAAATTTCTTATTGAAATTAACTGTTTTCTGAACTTTTTTTTTGTCAATTGTCTGTTTCGCTAAAAATTCCTTTTTTACGGTTTTCAAATTAAACGGTTTTGTAAAACATGTGGCTTTTCAGCTTGAAAACACAATTCATCTGGTCGAAATTTATTTCTTTTGGTCGAAAATTTCAAGAATTAAAATCTTCATATTGAATGCCATATGTTACTTACCTGAATTTAATTTTAAAGAATTTATTCCACTGATTTCGTGAAAAATCATCCAAGTTCCCCTCTTTCGAGATCATTTCGGGCTGTAAGCTCTGAAACCAATCCAATTGCTCACACTTGCTTGAATATCAAACTAAACATTAGATAATTACAGTAAATTTTGTATCGGTTCTTTGTAATCTGATATTGCCTAACTCTCAGTTCTAAGGAAAAAGAAGAGGAGGATTCGGAGAGCGACAACGAGGATCCTGATAAAGAATCCGCTTCAAATGAAAAACTTCCACTACCCACACCCGACTTCAATGGCACAGTTATTCCAAAAACTTCCGTTTTCTCGAATCCATTCGTGGAGGCAGAAAAGGCGAAAAGCGCCATCCTGGAGAAGCACGTTAAAATGACACCCACCCTGGATGACACGAAAATGATAAACGGCAGGAAAATCTGCTGGAACTATCGAAAAGGTCGATGCCGATTTGGTCACAACTGTACCTTCGCACACGACTCTGATCTGCATCGAACAGCTTCCGAATTGGAAGCCATAAGAGCCCCACAGGAAACGCTGATTTTTCAGACGCCTTACAATGGTCAGATCAATGTGATTGACGAGGAAGAGGTGGATCAGGAAAATAAGCTAATGATCAAGCGAAAAAAGAGGCCAGGATTGAGCCAAACTCTAGTGCCCGGGAAAAAGGTTCTGAAAATGTATAAAACGCAACAAGCTAAGGCAGTTGGTAGATAAACGGGCCTTCAGTTTCAAAAGATTAGTTGCAATTTAAATTTAAATCGGAGAAACAAAAAGTATAATCGAATAATTCGGTTGTTAATCATTGAAAATTTATTTGAATTTACCTTTAAAGAAAAGTAGAGATAGTGTTAACAGAATTATTTAACTATAATTAGGGATCACAGTTGTTTTTTTTTTTTTCTATTCCCCTAAAGATACTTGGCTATTATTCTAATATTTACTTAGCAAACGTAAATATGGAATTTATAGCTAAGACAATTTCAAGGAAATGTAATTAAAATTTGGTTTTTAAAATTTAACCATAAAAAATAGGTTTAGTTGACGAATTTCAAACTAAACTTTTTTGAATTTAGATAACAGTTTAAAGTTAAAATAAATTTTGGGACGAAAAAGTATCAAGAATTAGTTATTAATAATGTCTTTTTTTTTTTTTTTTAAAGAGAAAATATTGTTGATTGTGGAAACGATTTTGAACAGATACAAATTTTTTATATACAATACTGAGAATCCATTGGATGACTATTAATTTGTCAAATATTATTTGCCAATGGCGACCCGTTTTCGAAGAAATCAAGTTTTAATATTTTTTTTGGTCAGGGATTGAAATTTTTGTTTATTAATTTGAAAATTTCTTTTTATTTGCAATAATTGGATTTTTAAGGGTTGATGAGTTAATTATAAATTTTCTCTATTTTTCAACTATTGAACTTTTAACTGTTGAAAATTCAGATTTTTTCACTTTTTAACAATTGAGAATAGAATTGTTTAAAATAGAGGAAAATTTACATTTAAAATTCATTGGTTAAAAATTGAACAAAAGTAATAAATAGAAGTTTCGGTTGTGGAAAATTTATGACAATTTATCATTGAATTTGCTACAGACGAAAAATTTATTGTTGAAAATTGAAAAAAAAATGAATTTTGAACTGTTGAAAATTGAAAAAAGTGAAAGGAAGTTGATAATTTAATTTTCAACCGTTGAAAATTCAATGGTTGGAAATAGAAAGAAATTTATATTTGAACTTTTAACAGTAGAAAATGAAAGTTTAAAGGAAATGCAAGTTTAAAGTGGCAGAAAATTGAAATTTAAAATTAATTTGTTGAAAATTGAACAAAATTGTTGAATCAACCGTTGAAACTGAAAGAAAATTTAAAATTGAAGAAAATTTAGAATTAAATTTTCTACAGATAAAAACTTCAGTGTTGGAATTGAAAAAAAATAGTATTTTCAAATGTTGAAGACGGAATAAAATTGAAGTAAAATTAATTTTTAAATGTTGAAAATTTAAGTAAACTTAATTTTTAATTTTGAAAATTGAAAGAAATTCATCATTTAATTTGCAAAAGTAAAGAATTCAAGCTCAAAGTTTAAAGAAAATTCAATTTTAAAATTAAAGAAAATTAACATTTAAAATTAATTTGTTTAAAATTGAACAAAATTGTTGAATTGTCTGATGAAACGAAAAGGAAATTGAATTTTATTCTGTTGAAAATTGAAGAACATTTATAATTAAATTTTTAACAGATAAAAATTTCAGTTTTGGAAATTGAAAAAAATGAATTTTTAAATGTTGAAAATGGAATAAAATTGAAGAAAATTCGTGTTTTAATTTCCAATAATAGAAATAGCGGAAAATTGAAGTAAAGTTAATTTTAAAATTTGGGAATTGAAGGAAATTCGTCATTTAATTTGCAAAAGCAGAGAATTTAATTTTAAAACTAAAGAAAATTAAAATTTAAAATTGAACAAAATTGTTGAATTAGCTGTTAAAACGGTAAGAAAATTGAATTTTCTTCTGTTGAAAATTGAAAAAAATGAATTTTTAAATGTCGAAAGTAGAATAAAATTGAAGAAAATTCGTGATGTAATTTCCAATAATATAAACAGTAGCAAATTGAATTAAAGTTAATTTTTAAATATTGAAAATTGAAGTAAATTTAATGTTAAAATTTTGAAAATTGAAAGAAATTCATCATTTAATTTGCAAAAGCAGAGAATTCAAGTTCAAAGTTTAAAGAAAATTCAATTTTCAAATTAAAGAGAATTAACATTCAAAATTAATTTGTTTAAATTTTGACGAAATTGTTAAATTAGCGGTTGAAACGAAAATAAAATTGAATTTTATTCTGTTGAAAATTGAAAAACATTTATAATTAAATTTTTAACAGATAAAAATTTCAGCTTTGGAAATTGAAAAAAATACGAATTTTTAAATGTTGAAAATGGAATAAAATTAAAGAAAATTCGTGATTTAATTTCCAATAATATAAACAGTAAAAAATTTAAGTTAAGTTAATTTTTTAATGTTGAAAATTGAAGTAAATTTAATGTTAACATTTTAAAAATTGAAGGAAATTCATCATTTAATTTGCAAAAGCAGATAATTCAAGTTTAAAGTTTAAAGAAAATTCAATTTTTAAATTAAAGAAAATTAACTTTTAAAATTAATTTGTTTAAAATTGAACAAAATTGTTGAATTATCTGTTGACACGAAAAGAAAATTGAATTTTCTTGTGTTGAAAATTGAAGAAAATCCATGATTGAGTTTTCATCTGTTAAAAATTGAAGAAAATTTATCATTGAATTTTCATTTGTCGCAAATTAAAAAGGAAATTGATTTTTTAACTGTTAAAAATTGAATAAAATTGAATTAAATTCATAATTTAGTTTCCGAAAGATGAAAATTCAATTCTTGAAAATTGAAGGAAATTAATTTTTAAATTTGCAACAGTTGAAAATGGTATTTTTTAAATTTGAAGAAAATTGAATTTGAAACTTTAGAAAATATAAGAAAATTTGAGGAAATTGATATTAAAATTCTCAAAAGTAGAAAGTTTAAAGAAAATTGAAATTTATCATTCATTTGTTGAAAGATGCGCAAAATTGAAAATTGAATTTTCAACTGTTGGAAATTGAAGAAAATTTATAATTGAATTTTCAAAGGATGGAAATTCAGTTGTTGAAAATTTAACTTTTGAAAATGTAAGAAAATTTATGATTAAATGAAATGCTTGTTTGAATTTTCAACAGTAGAAAATTCAACTGTTGAAAATTGAAAGTAAATTTCATTTTTAAACAAATTGAAGGAATGTTGTTCAATTTGTAACATGAAAATTTAATTGTTGGAAATTGAAGGAAAATTATATTTGAATTTTTAACAGTAGAGAATTAAAGTTTAAAGGAAATTCAATTTTAAAGTGACAGAAAATTAAAATTTATAATTCAATTTTCAGCAGATAACAATTTCAGGGTTGGACATTGAAAAAAATTGAATTTTTAAATGATGAAAATGGAATGAAATGGAAAAAAATTCGTGAGGTAATTTCCAATAATATAAATAGTAGAAAATTGAAGTAAAGTTAATTTTTAAATTCTGAAAATTGAAGTAAATTGAAGTTTAAAATTTTGAAAATTGAAAGAAATTCATAATTGAATTTTGAACATATGAAATCTTAACTGTTGCAAATTGAAAAGGAAATTGAATTTTTTAACTGTTAAAAATTGAATAAAATTTATAATTTAGTTTTCAACAAATGAAAATGGAAAGTTTAAAGAAAATTGAAATTTATAATTCATTTGTTGAAAGATGAGCAAATTTGAGAATTGAATTTTCTTCTTTTTAAAAATTAAGAAAATTGAAAATAGCATTTTCAACTGTGAGAAATTGAAGAAAATTTATAATTGAATTTTCAAACAATGAGAATTCCATTGTTGAAAATTGAAGAAAATTTAAAATTAAATGAAATTCATGTTTGAATTTTCAACAGTAAATTTAATTTTTAAACAAATTGAAGGAAAGTCATTCAATTTTCAACATATGAAAAGTAAATTGTTGAAAATTGAAGGAAAATTGTATTTTAATTTTCAACAGTATAGAATTGAAGTTTAAAATTGAGAAAAATTCATTTCTTGAAAATTGAACAAAATTGTTGACTTAGCTGCTGAAATTGGAAAAAATTCTACTGTTAAAAATGGAATAAAATTGAATAAAAAATTTAGTTTCCAACAGATGAACATTCAGTTGTTGAAAATTTTTTAAAATCTAAAATTGAAGGAAATTGATCTTTGAATTTTCAACAGTAGAGCATACAAATGTTAAAAATTTTCAAAAATGTTTGGCTTAATATTTAACAGTTAAACATTATGTTTTAAAAAATTTAAGATAATTGAATTTTATACCGTAAAAAATTGAAGAAAAATTGAGACAAATTCAAATTTTCAACAGTAGAAAGTTTAAGTTTAAAATTTATAGAACATTTAAAATCAAACATTGAGGAAAATTGTAATTGAAAATTCATTTCTTGAAAATTGAGCAAAATTGAAAATTGAATTTTCAATCGTTGAAAATTGAAGAAAATTGAATGTCCAACTATTGGAAATGGAAGAACATTTATTATTGAATTTTCGGCGGATGAAAATTCAATTTATCAAAATTTAACCGTTGAAAATAAAATTTGATTTTCAACAGTGGAAAATTCAAGAGTGAAAAATTCGTCACTCTTAGAAATGGCATTCCAATTCATAAAACAAGAATTTTGAAGAAGAGAAAACTAGATTTTTTCAAAAACGGGTCGCTACTGGCAAATTAATATTGATTGAATGCTCTCTCAGTCAGGAATTTATGAGATACAAAATACCAACTCGGGTCATCTACTCTTAACTATATCCAAATTTGTGCATATAAATTCTTGAATAGCAGAACTGATTAAAAAATCATTTAAAACAATTAATTTCAAGATACAAGATTTCCTCCCTTTTTCGTGAAAAAATTACCAAATCTCCCCTTTTTTGCGTTTCTTTTACAATGTGATCCCTCTATAATTCTACGATTACAGCGTTTTAAAAAACCAGAAGACAAAACATTTTTTTACGAATCTGTATTTCAAGCGAAACATATCTTCCTCTATTGAAAAACAGTTTTTTTTTTATAGTAATTTTTTTTCTCAAATAAGTTGAACTACAAATTTAAAATAATTATTCCGTAGCAGCCCTTCGTTTTTCATTATTTAAACTGATAGTATTCATTGTACGTAAATCTACCAATTGTCTTCAAAGGACGAAATGAATCTTCGTTATAGCTTCCAGTCTAGAATAGAGAAATGAAAGATATTAAAATTTTCGATCTAACTTTTAATCATGATTATAATTACGATTATGATTATGATTTGAGTGCCCTGTGCTTCCATTGGACGCACTGTCTATGTCAATGCCATTGGAATGCATTAATGAATGAATTAATGAATGAACCAATTAATTCACGCGTACAAAATGACAATGATAACGAACCGAAAACTAACTTCTAAGCCAATCCAAGTATTTCTTAATGCCTAAACTACTCGATTTTCCCAGAGTCAATTAATCAAGACTAAAATAGATCCTCTCGTCTTCTTCATTTTTGCAAAATTAAAGAATTGAGATTAGTCTGGAAATTAAGTATCACAGTCAGTCTACGATCGAGGATCAATTTCAAAATGAAGATTAGTCTAGAGTGGGAAAATAAAGAAAGCAGAAGTAGAAAAATATTTGTGAAAGTGGACATTTTTCAATTTGGATAAACTGAATAATCTTTGGATACTCGTAGTCAGCTAATCTTTGATATTTAAATGTTCTAAAGTCTAATATTGCCGCCGTCGTCGTCGATTTTTATACTAAAACATCAAAGATTTCTACTTTTCGAGAAAAATGGTCTAATCAGATACTAACTTGTCGGTTTATAATGATTGATTCTAGATTTTCTGAAAGGATATCTGTTCAAGTCTAATTATTTATCGCTCGTTTTATTATTAAGAAAGTTTTATGCATGACAGTTTGTGTGCAAACTCATACTGTATACTTCCATAGTTATAACTTTTTATCAAATGTTAAAGCCTTTTATTCAAGGAAAGTTATTTCTATTTAACTAAATCCCTATAAATCCTATTTATAGTCCTAGGATTATTACTGTGAACTAGATATAAGATTATTCGGATGTAGATATTTTATTGAGTTAAATTCTCAGTCTTCATTTGATTTCTTCCGCTCTGATGATGATGATTTCGTTAGAGAATGTATTACTAAAATGCAGAAAACTAGTCACTTTGATTTCAATCTGTTTGATCGTATATCAAAGGTCAGAACCTCATCTCACTTCCAATATTCATTGCTGACGTTGCTACAGAATTAATTTTAAATTGTATATTGAAGTCTAATTTAAGAACAGTTATAGAAAGTTATTTAACTTTGTTATGTACTAACGAACCTGAAAACTATTCTTCCGAAATCCAGTCACACGTTTTGTTGATAGTATTATTTATTATTTTGTATTAATATGTTTACAGATATTTGCCAACGAAAGAGAAAATAAATCGCATAAATATTATTCCGTGCTCTTTTTTCTGGCACTGATACCTCGAAATGGTAGGGAATCTTTTTTTTTTTTATCAGAATTTTTTTCGAAAGCCTACTTAATTCATCTTAAATTGCAATGTAAAATTGAATAACAATGATCCTTCATTTGGAAATGTAGCTCAGGGTGACCGCTGGATCGGGAAATGACAGTGAATTTCTTTTTTTTGACCGGGAATTTGACAAATTTGTTGAAAAAAATCTGTCCACGTTCGATTTCAACAGTTTTAAAATAATTAGTTGAATTGTTATGGTTTTCAATTATGCTATTATTTAGTTTACAATGCGTAATTCAAAA
>NC_046664.1:10570060-10578724 GCF_010883055.1 Belonocnema kinseyi | reverse complement strand
ATATCTAGTCGGGAGTGGTGCTGACTGAAAACAGATGATTTGAAGCGATTCGCGCGCCATCTGTTGGTCATTCTAAGGACTTATTGAACTACCCTCGTATATTTTAGAATATCTTCTCATATTATTTGCCAAATCTTTCTAAATTAAACATAATAATTGAATTGTAGATATTCCGAATTAATTATTTGAAAAAATGTGAAATATTTGAATGGCTCCATACTATGAACAATTTTCTAAAAAAATAGAGATATCTGGAAAAAAGCTGGAATTGTCAAGGAATTTTTTTCCAGGATTCTAATAGAAACCCTGTCTCAGGTGAGTTTGGTTTCCTTAATATTGAAAATACGTGGACAATTATTCTCGTTCCATTATGGAAAGTTTTATCACTATTACATGATCTTATAAAAACAATATTAACAAAACTTTTGCTTGACACACATTCACCCGCACTTACTCACTTTCTCGAAACTTTGATTAATAGAGCACAACACGCACAAAAAGTTGGCGCTTCATTGAATGGACACCCATGTCAATTTCAGTGTGAAATTTTACTCGAACCGAGACACAACGATGCTGAATAATTTTTCTCTTCTCATTCTGAATCTTGCATTATATTTCTCTTTTAAATAACACTAAAAACGGATTTTTTTAAGTTAATGTAAAATTTAATGAACATTAGAAAATGTTAATAATGAGTTCTGTGTACTTAAGTGTGAAAGTTTGTTTTTATTTAATCGTGGTTGATATATTATCAAATGTTGTGATTGGGGCTCCTCATTCTTCTAGTTCGACAAAAGCCGTTTCAGAAAGTGGTGAGACTTTTTTCAGATGTTTTTTTTTTTAATCAATTAATTCAAATGGTTGAATTTTCCATCAAAAAATATTTTCTATTCAGATGTTTTTCTATTCAAGCTGAAAAGTCGAGTGCTTTAAAAAACCTTTGAATTAAAAATCCGAAAAAATTAATTTTCAACCTAGAAAGATGAACTTTAAACCAAATAGAGGAATTAAAAAAAATGCAAGTTGTTAAACTTTTAAGCGAAAAATATGATTTTTTAAACAAAATTGTTAAAGAAATTAAATTAATTAAAATTAAAAATGTATCAATTAAATTTAAAAATAGTTGAATTTTCAATCCAAAAAGATAATTTTTCAAACAATTAGTTGTATTTTCAACTAAGAAAAGTTCAAATGTCAACCAAAGATCTTAATTTTAAACTAAAAAAGATCAATTTTTAAACAATTAGTTTAATTTTTAACTAAAAAAGATCAATTTTCAAACTAAAAATGGAACAGTTAACTTTTTAGTTGAAAAAATTAATTTTAAACCAAAATAAGAAAAACAAATTTTTAATCAGTGATAAACTTGTAACTATAGGGATGAATCTTCATCTGGAATAGACGAATTTTAAAAAACAAAGATGAAATTTCAACAAAAGAGTTTAAATTTCAACCAAATAGTTTTATTTTCAAATAAAAAGATGAATTTTCAACTAAAATTATGAATATTTAACGGAACTACTTGAATTTTCAACAAAATAGTTTCATTTTAAACTAAAAAATATCAATTTTCAGCCACATAATTTAATTTTTAACTAAAAAAGATCAATTTTCAACCAAAAATGAAATATCTAATATTTTTAAACTAAAAGATAAATTTTAAACAAGAAGATTAATTTTATACAAAAAACGACGATATTTCGATAAAATACATAAATTTTCAATGAAATAGTTTAAGTTTCAACTAAAAAAGACAAATTCTCAAGCAAATAGTTGAATTTTTAACTAAAAAGGATCAATTTTCAAACAAATAGTTTAATTTTTAACAGAAAAATATCTATTTTCAACAAAACATGGAAGTTAAATTTTCAATTAAAAGTAATAATTTTCTACTAAAAAAAAAATGTTTTAAATCAAAGTGACAAATTTTCAACTGTATTGTTGAATCCTTAACTAGAAAAGATGAATTTGAAAACAAAAGATGAATTTTAGAACAAAAGAATTTGAATGTAAACCAAAAGTATTTTTATTTTAAACAACAAAGATTAATTTCGAACTAAAATTATGAATATTTAACTGGAATTAATTTTTAATCAAATAGTTGTATTATCTACTAAAAAGGATCAATTTTCATCCAAATCATTTAATTTTGTTCGAAAAAAGATCACTTTTTAACCAAAATTGAAATATTTAAATGTTCAGTTAAAAAATTAATTTTCAACATCAATAATGAAACTGCAACAGAAATAGTTGAATTATCATACAAAAAGATGAATTTTCAACAAAAGACTTTAACTTTCAACAAAGTAGTTTTATTACCATAAAGATGAATTTTCAACGAAAATGATGAATTTTTAACTGTAACACTTGAATTTTTAACCAAAAAAAGAAATTTTCAGATTTAAAAATTAATTTTTGACAAACAGTTTTGTTTTAATTACAAAATATCAAGTTTCAGCCACATAGTTTAATTTTGAACTGAAAAATATAAATTATCAACCGAATAGTTAAATTGTTAACTAAAGAAGATCGATTTTCAACCGAAAAATGAATTTTGAACAAAAAATGATATCTATAAATTTTCAGACAAAAAAGATTAATTCTCTACCGAAAATATATTATATAATTTTCAAAAAATAATAAAATCCTTTTCCGCCTTCTATTTTTTTCCCCGTTCTTAAGAAACTTATACGTTTTTTCACTTAAGGCTATTATACTTTATTATATATATTATATGAAAAAATTATATTATTATTATATTTTTAGTTGAAAGTTACTTATTTTGGTTAAGATTGAACCTTTTGTTTTTAATTTAGCTATATTCTATAAATAATAATTTTTTGAATAGAAAATTCAACTATTTTTATAAAAATTTTATAATTTTGGTAAAAAATCAACAATTTTGTTCAGAAATCATCGTTTTGTTATAAAATAACCTTTTTTGGTAGTAAGTCATTTGTTTCTTTTTAAAATGAAGGTTTTGTTAAAAATTCAACTTTTCGTATTGAAAATTCAAATTAGAAAAAATGCATCCAAGAAATTTTTTCAAAAAGTGTTATTCTACTTTTAGTCTTTTATTTATTTGGTTAAAAAATCCATCTTTCTTTGAAGAAAATAAACTTTTTTGTTGCAAATTGAACTGTCTTCTAAATTTATTTTTTTTTGCTTAAAAGTCCAATTATTTGGTACAAAATGAACTTTTTGTGAAACATTTAATTATTTTGTTGAAAATTCTTTTAATGGACTTTAAACTTTAAAAATTAACGTTTTTGTTCAAAAATTCAACTTTTCAGATTTAAAATTCAACTGTCTTATAAAAAATGCAGCTTTTCAGCAAGAAAATTTGTAATAAAATTTTACTCTCAGACTTTTATTTTTGTTGAAATACCTAGTATTATATTTTTGGTTCATAAATCAAATCTTTTGGTAAAAAAGTTAATTATTATTTGGTTAAAAGTTCATCTATCTTGGTTGATAAAATTTCTTATTGCATTTTAGCAAGAGAAATCAACTCTTTTGTTGAAAATTTAATTATTTTGTTAAAAAGTAATGTTTGTTGGTCGAAGATTCAACTGCTTTATTCAATATTGTCTTTTTCGGATAGAAAATTTGTTCCTTTGGATTGAAAATTCATCTTTTGTTATAAATTTATTTCTTTTGGTAGAAAATTAATCTATTTTGGTTAAAAATGGGTCGTTTTGTGTTGAATTTCACTGTTTTTTATGTAAACCTAAAATATTTTTTGGTTGGAAATTCATATTTTTTGGTTAAAAATGCAACTATTTTGCTTGAATTCGACTATTTTCATTAAAAAATAAATTATTGTTTTGTTGAAATATCAAACTATTATATTTTCCATTCATATTTTATATTTTTTCAGTCAAAAATTCAATTATTTTCAAATGTTTCTAGAGTCTGTTGAAGATGTAGAAGACAGGTCGACAGAAGATATTCCAGTACCCAAAATTTCGAGGAAAGAACTTTACGAAATACTACAAAAACGTCAATTTTTCCAGTGAGTGTCTTTTACTTTTATTTACAAATTAGTTTAAATAAATATATTTATCATTTCGTTTATACTTAGAAGAATAAAAATCCATTTTTTCATTTTTCTTAAATTTATAATTGTCTAATATTGATATTAAACTTTGCCTTATTTTTTAAATAAATGTTATTTTAATGAAGGGATATCTTCTCTGCTCACTTGGCCCCTTTAAAATTTGAATTTGGTCACGTTTGTGAAAATCCAACTGAGTGGGAGCAACGTTTCGAACAGAAGGACTTCAAAAAAAATCGTCATCAAGGCAAAGTATGGTTTTGCAATGAAAAAATTATTAATATTCTTTAATCTTCAGTTCTGAATTCTTATTTTTTTATTTTTTATTCTCTGTTTCATAGATCTTATGGGGTAATGTCAATGGAAATTATGGAGAACACTATTGGGATCTGGCTTCCGGAAGATAATATTAATAAAAAAAGTATTATAATAAAGTAAGATTAATAAATTGTGTATATTGATTTTATAAAAAAATAGGTATACATATTTTTATTATTCCTCATTTTTTTCTAGTAGTTTTAAGTTCTATTTTTCCAAATGATCATGTTTTAATTTTAATACAAATTCATCATAAAATGAAACACATTAAAGAATCCGGTTTTCTTAATTGTTTAGAAAAATTATATTCGTCAGTTGATATATTTTTTAATACATTTTAAGAAATTGCAGCTGTTTAGACTTGGAAGATAAAATCATTTTTATAAATAAATTACAAAATATCTTTAAAAAGGCCAATGATTAATTTATTTTATTTAAACTGAATTAATCATTTATCATTCAGAGATTTAAAAAAATCCAAAGTGTCTACTCAAACCCTGGGAAAAATTCTCAGACAATTCCAGAATTCGCATTTATTTAAACAATCGACTCAAAACACGTATAGGAGCGTTGCACGTCTTTGTTATAAATAATTTATTTTTATTTTTTTAGTTTCTGCGGATTCAATTAATATATTTCATTTAGAAAGCTTTCAAAAATTATATTACAAGGTATTATTATCAAATAAATTAACTGCATCGATTAATTAAATAATTAAATAATACTAAAAACATAATGAATAATTTATTGAATTTGTCCCTAAAGTTGACGAATTTGAATAATCAGTTTTTAACAAAAAATATAATTGTTAAAATTACCGTTAAAAATTGATTTTTCACAACAAAAAACAAATTTTCAACCAAAGTGCTAAATTTTCAACAAAACTGATCTTTAACTCGAATAGTTATATTTTCAACGAAAAATATTATTTCCAACCAGAAATATTTATTTCTACCAAAGAAAAAAGATAATTTGAGGGATGAGTTTTTAACTAAAAAAAAAATAAGACAAAATATTAAAGAATAAAACCAAAGACAAGATATTAAATTTTTATTCGAAAAAGTATGAATTCTGAACAAAAAATTCAGTAATTGGTATTTCAAACAAAAAAGATTAAAATTTTTAATCAAAAATTTATGAATTCAACCAAAAAAGTATTATTTTTATTCAATTGTACATTGCAATTTTAAAAAATTCCGATTAAAAAAAAATTCCCTACCATTTCCATGTATATAAAAATTTTCAGGCAATTCTAGGTTTTCCAGGCAGGTTAAAATTTAATTATCTCACAGTCATTTAAAAAGAGCACATAATAATATTTATGCGACTTATGTTCTCTTTCGTTGGCAAATATCTTAAATTAGACTTCAATATACAATTTAAAATTAATTCTGTAACAACGTTCGAAATTAAAGTTATGAATCTTCAACTGAAATAGTTGCATTTTAAACCAAAAAAAAACGAAATTTCAACAAAATTAAAGAATACTTAACTTAAATTTGTAACAAAAAATATTATTTTTAACCGAGAATATTTATTTCCACCAAAAAAGACGAATTAACAAAAAAATTTGCTTCAACTAAGAAGTAACAAAAAAAAAATGATTTTCAACCAAAAAAATAGTTATATGCTCCGACAAAGTGATGAATTCTCAAATAAAATGATAAATCATCAACTGGCATAGTTGAATTTTAAAACAAAAAGATGTATTTTCAACTAAACTTATGAATTTTCAACCTAGATGATTAATTTCTACCAAAAAAAAAAAGATTTTTCAACTAAAATTATGAATATTTAACTGGAGATGAATTTTTAACTAAAATAATGCAATATTTAGTTAAATAATAATTTTCAAACAAGATTTTTTTAAATTTCTACCAATAAAACGAAATGTTCAAGAAACAAAATTTTCAACAAAAAATTGATTAGATAAATTTTCCGTAAAAAATATAAATTTTCAGTAAAAAAAGTAATAATTTTCAGAAAATAGCTCTCTTCTACCAAAGAGATGATATTTTCAAATCAAGTATTGAGTACAAATGTACAAATGAATTTTAAATATCAATTTTTTTCAATTTGCACTTGAATTTTTTAATCTTTAAACTTCAATTCTCTACTCTTGAAAATTCAAATATAATTTTCCTACAATTTTCAACAATTTCATTTTCATCTGATGGAAATTGAATGATGAATTTCCTTCGATTTAAAAAAATTGAATTTTCATCATTAAACACTTCAATTATAAATTTTCTTCCAGTTCTAAAAGTAAAAATTTAAATTCTCTTCAATTTTTAACAGTTTAAAATTAATTTTTAAATTTTTTTAGTTTTTAAACAGTCGGAAATTCAATTTTGCTCAATTTTCAACCAGTTAATTCTAAATTTCAATTTTCTCGAATGTTAAATATTTATTTTCTTTAAACTTAAATTTTCTACTGTTGAAACTTTGAATATGATTTTTCTTAAATTTTCTACAGTTTAAAATTCAAGTATCAATTTTCTTCCATCTTTAACAGTTCAATGTTCTGTTGAAAATAAAATCATCAAATTCCTTTAGTTTTCGATTTTAAATTTTCATTCCAAAAAGGATGAATTCTGAACGAAAAATGTAGTAAATGATATTTTAACCCAAAAAGATTTCAATTTCTAATCAGAAATAATTGAATTTAACCAAAAAAAGACTATTTGCTATTTAAAAAAAAACGAATTTTCAATAAAATGGATGTAGTTTTCACGGGTTCGCAAACATTTTTCACGGTCAATGAAATTTAAAAAATGAAACTCTAAAGCTAAAAAATTTCCCACTTGAGATAATAAAAACTGAGCTGCAAGTGAAAGCACTCAAAGTGGAATTGTTAAATTTTGAACTTTTAAAATTGAAATTTAAGTTTTTAATCACAAAATTTTGTATTAAAATGCTCAATAATTTTGTCGTATAAAATAAAAGGTACTAACATTTTTTAATATGAAAAAATATAAATCCACGTTATCATGAACTTTAAAATTTTCAAAATTATATAATTTTAAGGAATTTTAAGCTAGAAACATTAAATATTTAAAAATTGCAAAAATTTTTATTGAACACTTCTTAAATTAGAAATTCAATTCTTTACTTTTTAAATAGTTTAAACATCCTTGGAAAGCTTTAAAATTTTATTTCAAAATCTTGAGAAATTTAGAAGTTGTTTTAAATTTGTTATAAATTTAAAATAATTTTGGAAATTTTTTCAGTACTTCTAAATATCTGTCAAAATTAATTGAATTTTTTCTACAATTTACATATAATCCTGCAAATTTTTGAAAATTTTTTACAATTTGGATGTTTAAATAAATAACAATTGAACATTTATTATTTGTAGGCGAAATTTGAGCAATTTTTAGAGATATGTAGAAGTTTTGAAAAGATTAAACTAAATGTAAAACTTGAAATGATAGCCTAATATAAAACAAAATGTAGATTTTTGCAGATTTTGAACAAAAACATTAGATTATTTTCAAAAATTGTGGAAGGCTTTAAAAGAATAAAACCATTTTCTTAAGATTTCTAGGAAAATTAGACTTAACTTTTCATTTTGAACAACTATTTTAAGAGAAATTTAAAAAGTTTTTCAAAGATTTAAACAAAATTTTCAAACAAGATTCTAGAAGATTTTAAGGAAACTTTTTAAAATTTGCATAATAATTTTTTATCTTTATAAAACTCCTAAATATCTTTTAAAATTACTCAAATTTTTTCTACAAATGGTCATTTGTAAATTATACATCAAAATTTAAAAATTTCACTCACAAATTAAGCATTTTTCCAATACAACAATTAAAATTGTAACGTTCAAAGTTTAAAGGTTCTTCGAAATTTTAACGGTTCCAGGCTTTCTTTGTCAAACAATTCAGTTAAAGATTCTTTACTTTTAAATATTTGGGTTCAATTTACTTGTCTTTAATAAAAATGAATATACAAATTGTTGAATTACGTATTGTAAGCTAAATAAATAATAGCATAATTGAAAAACATAACAATTCAACTAATTATTTTAAAACTGTTGAAATCGAACGTGGACAGATTTTTTTCTACAAATTTGTCAAATTCCCGGTAAAAAAAAATGCACTGTCATAAATAAAAATTCAAATATTTCTAAATATTCACTGATTAATCTTTTTCTTTTAATTGAAAATTACAAATTGAATGGATTATAAATGGAATATTTTCGACTGAAACAATATTTTAAATTTAATAAAATCCTTTAATTATGAATATATTATGAAGTTATATTTAAGTTGAAAATAGTTTAT
>NC_046664.1:10530793-10569960 GCF_010883055.1 Belonocnema kinseyi | reverse complement strand
GGCTAAAATTGAAGAACTAAAATTCGAATTGATCGAACACCCACCGTATTCACCAGATTTAGCCCCCAGTGACTTTTTCTTATTTCCAAACTTGAAAAAATGACTCGGTGGATAGAGATTTCCAGACAACGAAGACGTCATTGCTTCTGTAAGTGCTTATTTTGAGGAACTTCCGAAAACGCACTTTTCTGAAGGATTAAAAAAACTTGAAAAGCGATTGACCAAGTGTATAGAGCTCCAAGGAGATTATGTTAAAAAATAAAAAAAAATTTACCCAAAAAAAATTGTTTTTATACTTCATTCTAAGGACTTATTGAACTACCCTCGTATTAGCAACATCGATTAAATAAATTATTAAATAATACTAAAACATAATTAATCATTTCTTGAGTTTGTCTCTAAATTCCATGAATTTTAATAATAATTCAAAACAAATGTTTGTTTTGTGTTTTTATACGCAAAATCTACTGAAAAAATGACAATTTTTTGTTTTCAATTACTAATTTCTCCATCAAATTGTTCAATTTTAAAATAAAAAAGCAGTTTTCAACAAATAATGTAATATTAAAATTTTTAGTTAAAAAAATTAATTTTTCGCCAAAAAAAATTAATATTCAACGAGTGATGAAATTTTAACTGGAATCGATACATTTTTTACAAGAGAGTTAAACTTTCAATAATGCAATTGTATTTTTACCATGCAGATGAAATTTCAAACGAGATTTTTTTACGAAATAAGATTTTTTTTTTTTAACAAAATATATGAACTTTCATTAAAATAGTTGAATTTAAATCAAAGACGAATTTCCAACTAAAATTATGAATCTTTAACTGGAAAAAATTTCAACCAAAAGTTGAATTTTATATCAATAAGTTTAATCTCTATCAAAAAAGACGAATTATCAACAAAAGAAAGATACATCTTCAAATAAAAATGGATTAGTTAAATTTTCAATAAAAAAATTATATTTAACTGTGATTCTTGTATAAAAAATAAATCATTTTCAAACAAAAAGATGAATTTTGAACCAATATTTTTTAAATTATTACCAAATAAAAGCGATTATTCAACTGGAAAAGATCGATTGTTAACCAAAAATCGAAAAATTACATTTTTAGTTGAAAAAATTAACGTTAATCCAAAGAAATTAATTAATTAAATATTCCATTGGAATAATTACATTTTCAGTAAAAAAAACAACTAATTTTCGACAAAAAACTGATGAATTTTCAACAAAGAAGATTATTTTCTATCAAAAGAACGAAGTTTCAATTAAAAAGATAATTATTCAAGCCAAAAATGAAATTGTAAAATTTTTAGTTAAGACAAATTATTGTTCAACTAAAAGGAAGAATTTTTAATTAAAATGATGAAGATTTAACCGAAATACTTGAATTTTCAACCAAAAAGTCGAATTTTAAAGAACAAAAAAAAATTAAGTTTTTAACCAAAAATGGAATAAATAAATTTTTAGTTAAAAAAATAATTTTCAACCAAAAAGAGGGAATTTTAACTAATTAAATTAATTTCTACGAAAAAGGACATATATTTAACAAAATAAATAAATTTTAAAACTAAAAATTTAATAGTTCAATTAGAGATTAATTTTCAACTAAATTGATGAATATTTAACTGAGATTCTTAAATTTTCCAAAAAAAGAATAAGTTTGAAACAAGAAGAATAATTTCTACCCGAAAAAAGTGGAATATTCCGCGAAGTATTTGAATTTTAAACTAAAAAAATACGATTTTTTTCATCTAAAAAATACAAATTTTCAAACAAATAGTTTAATTTTGAACTAAAAAATATCAATTTTCAATTAAAGTCGAAACAATTAAATTTTCAGTAAAAAAATTATTTTTAACTAAACTGAAGAATTTTCAACTAAAATTATGAACCTTAGGCCACAATCTTTGAAATGTCAACCAAAAAGATACATCTTCCTAAAATCCATGAATTTTCAAGCAAAAAAGATAAATATTGCCCACAAAAAAATAAATTTTTTAACAATTATTTTTTTATCAAAAACATCATATTTTTCATTAAAATACATAAATTTTTTACGAAATAGTTGAATTTTCAAATAAAAAACTCAAATTTTCCACCAAATAATTCATTTTTAAATGAAAAAGATACATTTTTAACCAAAGATGGAATAGTTAAATTTTTAGTTAAAAAATTAATTTTCAACAAAACTGATGAATTTTTTATTAAAATAATTAATCTTTAAACACAATAGTTACATTTTAATCAAAAAGGATGAATTTTCAATTAAAATTATAAATTTTTAACTGCAATAATTGAAATTTCAGGGAAAAAGATGAATTTTTTACCAATAAGATTATGTTCTACCAAAAAAGATGAATTCTCAACCAAATACTTGAAGTTTGAACCATAAAAAGATAAATTGTAAACCAAAAATTAAATATTTAAATTCCAGTTTTCTACTAAAATTATGAATCTTTAACCAGAATAATTTAATTTTCAACACAAAGATACATTTTCAACCATGATTAATTTCTAGCAAAAAGACGAATATTCATCTGACAAAGATAATTTTTCAATCAAAAATTGAATAGTTAAATTATTGGCTGGAAAAATTAATTTTCAACCAAAGAGGTGAATTTTAAAAATTAGAATGCTGGACTATTTAACTGAAATAGTTACATTTTCAGTTAAAAATAATTATCAACCAAAAAAAATCTTCAATAAAAAGTTGAAGTTTTAACTGAAATAGTTAAATTTTTAGTTACAAAAATTAATTTGAGCCACAGAAACCCCTAATTTTCTACAAAATATCTCATTTTTCTACTAAAGAGATACATTTCAATTAAAAAGAGTTTATATTTAAACTAAGTAATTTCATTTTCATTTTAACAAAGATTTAGCAAAATTAAAAAAATTAAAATAAAACCAAAAATGACGACTTATCAACATGACTTTAATTTTCGACTGAAAAAGATTAATTCTCTGCTAGAAAGAAAGAATTAAAAAAAATACATCAATTTTGAATACAGAAACTTGAATTTTCAACCAAAAGCAATCGATTTTCAACCAAAAATAGAATACTTCGTTAAATTTTCATTTAAAAAGGGTAATTAAAAAAAAACGAATTTTGAACAGAACATTTAAATACAGAGAGCTAATTTTACAAATCCTGAAAACATTCTCTTAGAAAAAAATGCCCTGACTAGTTCAAAACCTTCAAGACAAAAATATACTATTTTCTGGAAAGGTACCTTTTTCATTTTACTGAAGAAAATACTGAAAATATGTTATTTTTCGTAATTTATTTAGTAATCGGTGAAGATCCAAGTTATCTTAACAGTATTTAAGTTACTTATTTATTTAATTTATTTAATTTATAATCTATGTTCTATCAAACGGACTTGCGTAGTTATTTTTCGCGCACTTGACTACAGATTGTATTAATTTGAAGAAACCGGTGTCTTTCGGTTTTTCCAAGCCTCGAAGAACTCGATTTTTCATCACAGCCACGAACTCTCGATTGCTAAGTTGCCCATCCACTGCGTAAAAACAGAAGATATAAAAATTTTAAGCTATAAATTAAAATCTCATATGAGGCTATTTTAGAATTAACAGCGAAATCGCCTTTAAATAAAAAATAAAAAATTTTGTGAATTAATATTATTATTAAATATTACCCAATTAATGATTATTTAAAATAAATTATTTAATTAAATAGAGAATACGCACTATTTTCATCAAATATGGTGTAAACTACTTGAATGACATGATCGCTCAAGTCAACATGAGCGACAGTTTTTGCGACGTGTTTTAAAGTTGCTGAAAACAAATTTAATTTTCGAGCATATCAATAAAGGAATATAAAAATTATTATTTTTTTTTCAGATTAAAATTCAAATTCATCTGGAAATAATACCTTGATCAATAGAAGCTCCAGCTATATGGTAAAAAGTAAGAGCAGTATCAACATCGTTGATGTTGTTTAGGAAGTGGAAGAATTTCAAATACTCATCTTTGCTGATACCTTTCGGGGATTCTCTGAAACTAAAAAAGAAAAAAAGAAATTGTAAAATCAGGACGGTTGCTAAAAAATTTTAAACATTCACGTACGTCATTTTTGCAAACTCGCGAAAAATTCTTCTGCAGATTATTATTTTAGTTATAAATTTTATTATTTTGTTGAAAATTTCACAATTTTCTTTTAAAAATTCGTCTTATTGGGTTAAAAATTCAACTTTTAATTCCACCTTTTGTTTAAAATTCATATTTTGTCTGATAAATCAACTGACAACTTGTTTGGATAAAAAATATTTTTTCTCCAAAATTTTTCTTTTTTTTTTTAGTAGTAGAAATATTGCATCTTTCATGGATAAAAAAAGCAACTATTTTGCTAAAAATTCAACTATTTTCTAAAAAATTTACTTTTTTCGTGTGTTAAGATTCATATTTTTGTTGTGAAAGGTTAATTGAAATTTTTCGAATGAAAATTTAACTCTTTTTTGGAAGATTTATATTTTTGATTTCAGAATTTACCTGTTTTAGTAGAATTTTCACTTTTCTTGGCGAAAAATGTTTCGTTGAAAATTCAACAATTTTGTTAAAAAGTCATACTTTTTGATTAAAAGTTCGATTGTTTAGCAGAAAATTAACTTCTTGTTTACAATCCTTATGTTTGTGTTAAAAAGTTAACTAGAACCTTCTTTGTATAAAAATTTAACTATTTTTTAAAGTTTTTTTCTGTAATCCTATCTGTTTTAGAAAAAATATCAACTTTTCTTTGAAATTTTGTCTTTTTGATTTTAAAATTCACCTGCTTTATTAGCAGAAATGACACCTTTCTTGGATAAAAATGCATCTGTTTGGTTGAAAATTCAACAATTTTGTTGAAAAGTCATACTTTTTGGTCGAAAATTCTACTGTTTTGTTAAAAATGAAATTATTTCGTAGAATTTAAATTTTTGTTTAAAATTTATATTTTGGCATTGAAAAATTAACTGAAATCTGGTTACAAAAATTCGTCCTCTTGGATTTGAAATTCAAGTTTTTTTGTGTACAAAATTATTTTTTTATTAAAAAATTCACATATTTATCTTGAAAAGTAAACTTAAATCTTTTTCAGATGAAAATTCAACCATTTTTATCTTTAAGTACATCTGTTTTAAGAGGTATTTCACCTTAATGGATAAAAATGCAACTACTTAGTTGGAAATTGATTAATTTTGTTAAAAACTCGTCTTTTTATTGAAAATTTAATTTCTTTTCGTAGAAACTTATTTATTGTTTAAAAATTCATACTTTGATCGTGAAAAGTCAACTGAAATCAACTAATTTCAATGAATTGGTTGAAAATGTGTCTTCTTTGGTTAAATTCAACTCCTTTTTTCATTTAAAATAAAAATCTATTTTGGTTGAAATATCAACTATTACATTTTTCGTTGGGAATTTATCCTTTTCTGTTGAAAATTCAACTACTTGAATTAAAGTTGAACTCCGTTGTTAAAAAATTAATTTTTTTTTAAAGATTCATCTTTTTAGTTGAAAAGTAAACTATTTTATTGAAAATTCATATTTTTAGTTGACTTTAACTGTTTTTGATTTAAAGTAAAAACCTTTCTTTGTTTAATTATCAACTCTTTCATGTTTTCTTCAGAAATTAGTTTTTTTTTTTCGTTGAAAAGATTTTTTTTAGTTCAAAATTCTTATTTTTTGTTCAAAATTAATCATGTAACTACACTTTTTTATAAATTTGTATGTACTGAAAATATTCTTGTTTAAATTTCAACTATATGGTTGAAAAATTCTCTTTTTTAGTTAAAAATTCATGTCTTTTGTTAAAAAATTATCGCTTCTGGTAGAAAATTAATCTTATTCTTTTTTGAAAATTCATCCTTTTGGTTAAAAGTTCGAGTATTTCAATTAAATATTCATATTTTTTTTTGAAAATTCATATTTTCGTGTTGAAATTCAACTATTTTGCAGAAATATCGTCTTTTTAAGCAGAAAATTCAACAATATGGTTGAAGTTGTTTTCTTTCATGACTGAAGAATCTAGTTTGGGTTAAAATTCAATAACTTGGTTAAAAACTGAATTACTTAGTTAAAAATGAATTTTTTTTAGGTTCAATATTCGTAATTTTAATTGAAAATTCATCACATTTAGGCCTGTGAAGCCTGTTATTGAAACTTTGTAAAAAAACAAGACAAAAAAGCGGAAAAATCAGGTAAAAATGCTCAATTTCAAATGTTTTACGAGATTTTTCAAATTTAAGGGAGAAAAGGGGGAGACTTTAAAACTAATAAAATACTAGAGACGCTACTGTTAATAATCTAGAATACTTACGTTTTCTTCACTCTTTTCAGCATACGCGCTTTCTTTTTTTCGGGATAACCCGCATAAGCGAGCAACAATTCCGTAAAATCAACTTCGGTTATATTTCCACTTTCATCTGGATTTCTACGTTCAAACTAGAAAGAGAGAAATTTATTATTCACTGGAATTTATATATTTTTCGGCAAAAATAAGTTAAAGATTATTCTGAATGAAAATATTAACCTCAAGATTTAATATTTCCTTCTGAAGCTGATGTTGGAAATCGAGGAATTTCTCGATCGTCAATTTTTGTTTCATATTTGGCCCGAAAAAGTAAGTCGTCAATGCAGAGTTTACACCCTGAAAAAAGAAAGTTTGAGAAAATAATGATTTATTCATGAGAAAAAAATTAATCAACTCTATTCTGGAATAATTACTTTGAAAGTGTTGCCAGTGTTCGCGTGATCACGATGTCTATTTCCAATACTACTTTGTTGTCTAATTAGAGTCGCGACTTTGCTGAATTCTTCGGAATCAACATCTCCATCGCCGTTGAAGTCAAACATTCTAAATGCAATTTCAAAATGCCGCCTTGATGCTAAAAATTTAAAAGAATTCTACGTGTAAGTTCAGATTTCACAGACCGAAATTCTCTCAAATCAGGGAAAATTTGATGATTTTTCACCAAAAAAATATAGGGGAATCAACTCTTTGAAATAAAATTAATATATAAATAGTAAAATAATTCCTAAAATTTCAAATAAATAGTTGAATTTCGAACGAATAAATGACCGAATTCAAATTTTAACTAGAAACCCGTGCCATATTTGCAATTTATGCGATATAAAATATTTTCTTGTTTCAGTTTATCCAATTTCTTGCTCTCTTGTAAAATTCACAAAAACATGAAAAGTAGTAAAAAATGCTCAATTTATTGAGGATTTTGGAATTAAAAAATATGTCACCCCCCACCTTTTTTCTAAAATTTCTTAAAAATAATAGGTACTCATATTCTACCTACCATACATTTTCCGTTTTGTACTTTTTTGTTTTAGGGAGAAAAAAGTTATTTTTCATATCATTTCTAAGCCCTGTCTTTTTGAACTTTTTGAGATATGAAGGTTTTTCTTATTTTAGTTTATCGCTTTTTTTAATTTTGAAAAAAAAATAATTTGTAAAAACCATATCTTTGTTCCTGACATTTTTAATAATAATAGGTAAACTGATATAGTCTACTTATCAACAATTTTCCTATTGGTCTTTTTTGTTTGTCAGGGGAAAAAAAGGCCTTGCCATTTTTTATTTTATTTTTTAAATAATTTATGGGTTTTCAAAGAGTACAAAAAACTATATAAACTGAAAGAAGGGATACTTTCATATCTCATGAATTGCAAAAATGACAGGGTTTTAAAATAAAATTAGAAAAAAATAATTGTACCTTAAAATTTTAAAATATTCGTAACGTGTCTCCTAATTTTTCACCTATACAATATTGATTTTCTACCAAAAAAATAAATATTCAACAAAAAAGTTAACATTTAACCAAGAAAGATAAATTTTCAACCGAATAGTTCAATTTTCCATCAAAAGGTCGAATTTTCAAACAAAAAAATTAAACTTTAAACAAGAACATTTTATTTTCCAACATAGTAGTTAAATTTTCAACTAAACAGTTCAATTTTTTGCTAACATAATTAAATTTTCTAACCAACGAGATAAATTTTTTTGAAGGCAGTTGAAATTTCAACCCGCAAAGTTGAATACTCAATAAAAAAGTTGATTTTCAACCAAGTAATTGAATTTTTAACCCATAAAGGTGTTTTTAAAAAAAAATATATATATTCTTTCAACCGAAAAGATGAATTTCCAATTAAAATGCTAAACCTTGAAAAAAATTTATTTTTAACCAAGTAGTTTGAACAAATATTAAACCAAAAAATCTACTTTCCTACAAAATAGTTAAATTTTTAATCAGTGATGAATTTTTATCTAAAATAATATATTCTCAAATTGAAGAGTTAAATTTTCACATGAAAAAATGGATTTTGAACAAAACAGTTGAATCTTTAATCAAAAAATATAAAGTTAGATAAAATTGCAACCAAGAAGATCAATTTTATATATGAATAATTATTTTAAAAAAATGTAATAGTTGATATTTCGACTGAAAAATATTTTTATTTTAAATAAAAAACAGTTGTCAAACCAAAGATGAATTTTCAACAAAATAACTAGATTTTTAACCAAAGAGATCAATTTTCAACTGGTATTTTTAGTTTCTTAGTTAAAAAATTAATGTCCAACAAAAGATTATTATTTTAAATAAAAAATATTTGAATTATATAAAAAAATAGTTTAAACTAAAATCGGTTAATTTTTAATCAAACAATTGAATTTTTAACCCAAAAAGATGAAATTTCAACCACGAAAATTAATTTTCCACTAAAAAAGACGATTTTTCAATTTAGAGTGGAATTTTCATTTAAAAAGATCAATTGTTTCCAAAAATCGAATAGTTACAATTACATTTAAATAATTATTTTTTAACCATAAAAAGAAGTTTTCAAAAAGATACTTAAATTATAAACGAGAAACTACCAAAACAATGTTTTTTTAAAACCAAAGTTGTTTAATTTTCAACAAAAACTGCAATAGTTCAACCCCCAGCTTCAAAAACTAATTTTAGAGAAAACAGATTTTTATTTTAAGTAAGAAACAGTTGATTTCAACATACCAATGTTCAGCAGAATTGATACAAAATAGACGAATCTTCAACGAAAAAATTATATTTTAAAAAAGTAGTTCAAATTTTATACAAGCAGTTACATTTTCACTTAAAAAAAAAAATTCAACCAAAAATGGAATAGTTACATGTTCAGTTTAAAAAATCAGTTTTCAACTAAATAGTTCAATTTTCAGAGATTAATCTTCAAAAACAAAAACTAATTTTTAATAAAGTAGCTTAACTTCTACTCAAGTAGTTGAATTTTGAGGAAAAAAGATTTAATATAAATTAAAAAATGTCAGAGTATATATTTCCACCAAAAAATACTTTAATTTTAAATAAAAAAACAATTAAATTAAGAAAAATAGATTAATTTTCAAAAAGTATTAATTGAATTTTCAACCAAGAAATATTTGAGTTGAATTTACAACAAAAAATTATCGTTTTTTAACAGAATGGTTGAGTTTTCAACACAAAAGGAATGAAATTCTTTTTTTTTAAAAAAGGGGGGGGGTGATAAGAGCGTTTATAAGTTGAATCAAATGAATATAAAATTTTCTATAACTTTTATTGATACTTTTTTATCTGAAAAATAATAAATGATAAAAATTACTAATAAAAATTACTTAATTAATTAAAAAATTATTTTTTAAACAATTGCACTTACTTGATAAAACAGTTAGTAAGAAAATGTAATCAGAAAACGTAATTAATCCGGAGCTTCCTAATTTGTAAAAAATGCTGTCCTCATCCAACTCTAATTCCAACTTGTTTTGAATATTCTGTCAAAAGAATCTTCATTTTAGAACATTTTAAACTTTAACTCCAGAATTTTCAGCATTGAACATTCTGAAAATTCTTGAAAAAACGTTACTCGTTTACCTTATTTGCTTGCGATTTTGATAAAACTTTCTGAATCTAAAAGAGGAAAGTAAAAAAATATGTAAAATAAAATTGACAAATATTTTTGCATGATGTATGTATTTAAATAAATTGTTACAGTGTGTCTTGTAAATTTGGGAACAAAAAATTATTAAAAAAAAGAATGTTGAAACTTGAAAGCCAATATCTGAAAATTATCCGAATTTTACGGACAACGGTTTTAAAAAACGTGTAGGGCATCATTTCTTCAATTTCAAAATACGAAAATCTTGCAACTTGGAAGATTCTCAATTAAATAGACACACTGCAAAAACAAGATAGGCTCAACAAAAATTTTCATATATCAACTTCAAAAAATTAATTTATAAAATATATACTTCAAAAAATATAAAAAATTCACTTACTTTCGGATCATATCTCTTGTACTGATCTAATCCAAGACCTATAAAAATAATCCTGTTTAAAAACACTTTTTAGGTTTCTCAGTTTTTTTTCACTATATGAAAAGCATAAAATGAAAATTAATTTCACAAGTTAATGACTCATGCGATGAGAGTTAAGAAGCAATATATTTCAAGACCATTAATTCAATGGATCATGCAACAAAAAGCAAACGAGGAAAACAGTCAATGAACTGAAAAAATTAAATATTTGGCTTCAAAAAAATCCAACGCCTTTTCAATAAAAGTAAAAAAGGATACGATAAAATTGATAGAAAGACTATAAACATTAATCAGAGTGTCTACTCAAATTCTGGAAAAAAATTCCCCGACAATTCCAAGTATTTTTCATAATACGGGGCTATTTAAATATTTTTCATTTTTTAAACAATCGACTCCGAATAAATATAGTTTCGCGAATTTATTATAAACAATTTTGTTTAGTTTTTAGGGATCCGATTAATATCGATTAATTAAATAATTAAATAATGCTAAAAACATCATTAATAATTTCTTGAATTTATCTCTTAAAGTGCACGAATATGAATAATAATGTAATAGTTAAATTTTCAGTTAAAACAATTAATTTACACAAAAAAGAAATTTTCAACCAAGGTAATGAATTTTCAAATAAAATTATGAAACTTCAACTAGTATAGAATTTTAAATAAAACAAGGTGCACTTTTAACAAAAAAGTTTCACTATCAATCAAGCAGTTTTATTTTAAACTAAAAATATGAATTTTCAACTAAATTTATCAATCTTTAACTAGAATACTTAAATTTTTAATCAAGATGATTAATTTCTATAAAAAAGATAAATTTTTATTTTAAAAATCGGGTTTTAACCAAAAATAGAATAGTTAAATTTTTAGAAAAAAATTAATTGTCAATCAAATATATGAATTGTTAACTTAAATGATGGAATTTTCAAATGAGATAGATGGATTTTAAACCAAAAGGATCAATTTTTAACAAAAAAGATGACTTTTCAATTAAAAAAGGTCATTTTCCAATAGTTAAATTAATAATAGAAGTTAAATTTCCATTTAAATTAATTAATTTTTGACAAAAAAAAATAATTTCTAAGGAAAATGATAAATCTTCAATTGGAACAGACGAATTTTAAACCAAAAAGATCTATTTTTTTACAAAATAATTGAACTTTCAACCTAGGTTTTTTATTGTAAAAAAAAATTAATTTTCAACTTAAATGATTATCATTTAACTGAATTATTTTATATTTTTAACAAAAGAGATGCATTTTCAAAAAAGAAGATTAATTTTTTACTAAATGACGATTTTTTAACAAAATATATGAATTTTCTACTAAAATTATGAATCCTTAACTAGAATACTTGGATTTTCAATCACAAAGATAAAATTTTAAACAAAATGATTAGATTCTAAAAAAAAAGATGATTTTTCATTTATAAAATCGGATTTAAACAAAAAATTGAATAGTTAAATTTTCATTACAAAAATTAAAGTTCAATAAAACATATGAATTGTTAACTAAAAGTATGGAATTTTCAATTGAGATAGATTAATTTTTAACGAAAAAGATTAATTTTTAACAAAAGAGTTTAACCTTTAACCAAGTATGTAGTTTTATTTTTAACAAAAAAGATGACTTTTCATCTAAAAAAGGTCATTTTCCAATAGTTAAATTTCCATTAAAATAAATTAATTTCCGACCAAAAAAACTAATTTTTAATTAAAATGATCAATCTTCAACTGGAATAGATGAATTTGAAACCAAAAGGATAGATTTTTTACAAAATAGTTAAACTTTTAACCAAGTAGTTTTATTTTGAACAAAAAATATGAATTTTCAACTGAAATTATAAATCTTTAACTAGAATACCTGAATTTTCAATTACAAAGATAAAATTTTAACCAAAATGATTAACTTCTATAAAAAAGATGAATTTTCATTTAAAAAATCGTTTTCCAACAAAAAATTGAATAGTTAAATTTTTAGAAAAAAATTAATGTTCAATCAAATATATCAATTATTGTTAACTAAAAGGATGGAATTTTCAATTGAGATAGATGAATTTTTAACGGAAAATATTACTTTTTAATAAAAGAGTTTAAACTTCAATAAAGTATGTAGATTTTTTTTAACAAAAAAGACGATTTTTCAACTAAAAAACGCCATTTTCCAATAGTTAAATTAATAATATAATAGTTAAATTTCCATTTAAATAAATTAATTTTCGACCAAAAAAAAACTAATTTTTAAGTAAAATGATAAATCAACTTGAATAGTAGAATTTTAAACAAGAAAGTTGAACTTTCAACCAAAAATTGAATAGATAAATTTTTAGTTTAAGAAATTAATATTCAACGAAGGAGATACATTTTTCCCTAAGTTGATGGAATAGTCAATAGGAATAATTACATTTTCAGTAAAAAAAAAAATAATTTTCAACCAAAAAACAAAAAAACCAATGATAAAAAAATAGTTTTATTTTCAAACAAGGTGATGAATTTTCAAGTAAAATAATGGATAATTAACTAGAATTATTGAATTTCAACAAAAAACAGGAATTTTCAACAAAAAGATAATTTTTCAACCAAAAATTGAATAGTTACATTCTTAGTTAAAAAAGAATTTTCAAGAAAACAGCTCATTTGTCAAAGAGATGAATAAAAAATTTAAATGATAAGTAGTTGATTCTTCAACCAAAAAAAGATTTCAAATTTTAATTAAAAATAGTTGAATTCGACCAAAAAGCACAAATTTTCAACATGCGTTGAATTTTTAACTAAAAAAGATTTTTAACTCAAGAGGTAGAAAAAATTGAGAACAAACTGTTGAATTTTCAAGCAAATTATGAATTTTCAAGCAAGAAGATTAAATTTCTACCAAAAAGAAAGGATTAAAAAAAACACGGTTTTTCAACCAGATACTTGAATTTTCAACAAAATGATCAAAAAGAGTAGTATAAAGTTACATTTAAAAATGAATCATAATTATTCAATTTTATATTGTAATTTAAAAAAAAAATTAGGCAGCCTTTTGAAAAAATTCACTGATTAAAAAAATAAAGTCCCTGACAATTCCAGGTTTTCCAGGTTTTCCAGGTAGGGTAGACACCCTGGTAACAGAAAATTTCACAATTCTATTAAAATCGTACCATCAGGTTGTTTAACACCAGGCGTTAATGATCTTAAAAAGTCGTCTGGTGTCATAAAAACTTCGTGAGCATCGTTGGCAGGGTTTGAGACTTGAAGAGTGGCAAAGTATCGAAAGACTTTGTCTGGCGTTGAATAATGCCTTATTCGATTTTCATATTCGATTATCTGTGCATTAATAGCGTTTATTTTCTAATATATTAACTCCGGGTGGCCACTTTTATCTTTTTTTACTTTTTGTAAACAAAATTCCGGGTCCTTTTCCGGTTCGAAAAAATTTTTCCCGGCCATTGAAATTAAAAAGTTCAAACTGTTGAAGCTAAAGATTTTTTTTTTCATTTGAAGTAATTAAGACAGAATTGTTAATTAAAAGAGCATAAATTGCATTATTCTGAATTCTGAACTTTCCAAATTGAAGCTTTAAAAAAATTAAATTGAAAAACTTGTATTTTCCATAAAACTTTGTCTCATAATGAAATGCTCAAAATGACAAAGTATTAATTTCACAAACTTTAATTATAAAAACGAAATTTCGCCACTTTTAGCGTGAGAAAAATTCCGGGTTTTTTTTTTCTAGTTCATACGAATATTTTTTTGGTCACTGTAGACTGTACAACTCAAAATTTTACCAAAATAGGAAAATGAGAAATATATTCCATTTTCAAGAAAATAGTTCAATTTACATTTAGATGAATATTTCAAAAATTGCAATCAAACAGTTGTATTGACAACCAAATTGTTAAAATTTCAATAAAAAGACACAAATTTTCTACAATATAGTTGAATTTTTTAGCTAAAAGAAATTTTTTTTTAATTGAATGATTTTTCAACCAAAAAGGATAACTTTTCTACAATAAAAGATGGATTGTGAATCAAAAAGGACGTTTTTTTTACCATGAGAGAATAATTTCCAATCCAAAATCACAAATTTTCTATTCAACAAGATGAATTTTTAACAAAAGAATTTCATTTTCAACCAAATCGTTGAATTTTCAAAGAAAAAATACGAATTTTTTCGAAGGCAGTTGCATTATGAACCTAAAAAGGTACATTTTCAATGAAAAATATAATTTATAGCCAAGAAAGATGAATTTACAAAAAATATTCCATTGATAAAAAAAATATTATCAACCCAATAGTTCCATTTAAAACTAAATAGTAAAACTTTTAATAAAAAGAGACCAATTTTTTACAAAATAGTTGAATTTTCGAGCCAAAAAGAGAATTTTTTAAACCACAGTTGAATTATCGACCTGAAAAGGTGAATTATCAACGAAAGAAATCATTTTCAACCTAGAAAGATTAATTTTCAAGTAAATAGTTTAATTTGCGAGCCAAAATGACATATTTTTTCGGGCAAAGTTGAATTATTAAGCCGAAAAGGTGAATTTTTAACAAAAAATATAGTTTTCAACCTAAAAAAATGAATTTCCAAAAAAATAGTTAAGCTTTTGACCAAATACCCGAATTTTCGAGTTAAAATATGAATTTTTTAAAAGATAGTTGGATTATCAACCTGAAAAGGTAATTTTTCAAAAACAAAAATGTACACCTAAGAAAGAGGAATTTTTAACCAAATAATTGAATGATAAAAAAAATTCTTACCAGCAATTCAACATTTAATAAAAAGAGACGAATTTTCTACAAAATAGTTGAACTTTTAACTCAAAAATACGATTTTTGTTTACATTTGAATTTGCAACAAAAAAGTATGACTTTCCAATCATAAAAGTTCAATTTTCAATCCAAAAAGACGAATTTTGTAGAAGACAGATAAATTATCAACGTGAAAAGTTTAATTTTCAGAAAAAATATCATTTTAAACCACAAAAGATGAATTTTAAACTATATAGTTCAATTTTAAAATCAGAAAGACGATTTTTTATAACATCACTTTTCTACCAAAAAGTGTGAATTTTCTATCGAAACATACGATTTTCTACCAAACTAGTTGAATTTTTAACCAAAAAGGATGGATTTTAACAAAATCGTTGGGATTTCTTGAAAATAGGCGGAAAAGAAGGAATTTTTTCAAAACTGGGGAAATAGTATAATAGGGGTATAATAGTATTATTATAATATAATAATTTAGCCTGTAACTAAAATTTTATATATTGGCTTTTCTTACTCGATAAATATTTTTGCAGACATTTTGTCGTTTTATTATGTGCTGCTGTTAATTGAAATTAAAATTAACCATTATTTTATAAACTTTGGGCTTTTTTATTGAAAATTGAACACCATTTTTTATCCAAGAAATTTTTTTCGCTTTTTTCTCGGTCTTACAAAATTTCGGGTCCAGTGGCCACCCTGTAACCATTATCTATTAATTTTCAATGATAAAATTTCATTAACTGTTAATTTTCTTCACAATAAATTTTACAAAATACATCATGCACACATTACTTCAGACAATCTCTAAAATCTAAATACAAAGTCAAAACACCCGAAACCCTTTTATTAGGGGAGCAAAGGACCCCGAAATTTGATTTGAAATCAAATTAGAAACTCTGCCCTAATATTTTATTAGTGGCCATCCTCATTTCAATTTTAATGACAAAGCAAAAATATTTTGTTAATTGCATAAAGGACTTATCACCGTAGAAAAAAATGTGTATGATTACTTTACATTTTAATTTGAAAACAGCCCGAATCGACAGTCGCTATATAAAGTTTGTTAGTTCAGCATTCGCAAAATGAGTTGCATTCAAGGGCGGATCCAGAGATATTTAGGTAATTTATTTAATTTAAATTTAATTAGGCCAAAAAGGACTAATTTTTTATAAAATACATAATTTTCTAACTAAATATTTGAATTTTTAAAATAAAAAGATCAATTTTGAACTAAAAAGAGAATAGTTACATTAAAAAGAAATTATTTAAAAAAAAAAAACGAATTTTCTACAAAAGAGTTGAATTTTTGACCAAACTGTTGAATTTTCAAGAAAAAAAATACGAATTTTGTACAAAAAATCATTGAATTTTCAACCCGAAAATATAAATTTATAAAAAAAAATCATTTTCAAACAGATAGTGGAAATTTCAACCAAGAAGATTATTTTTCTACAAAAAAAGTCGAATTTTCAACCAAATAATTCAATTTTTTATTCTAAAAAGATAAATTTTTAAACAAAAATGGAATAGTGAAATTTTCATTGAATAACAATTTTCAACCAGTTTTGCCAGTTTTGCCCAAATATTTGACGAATTTTCTATAAAAATGTTAAATTCTCAACCCCAAAATATGAATTTCCAACAAAAAAGTTCACTTTCAATCAAATAATTTAATTTTTAATGAAATAGTTGAATTAATAAAAAAATTATGCATCTTTAACAAACAAAAAATTGAATTTTTAATAAACTAGTTCAGCCTTCAACCAAGGACTTCAAGTTTCAACCTAAAAAGATGAATTTTTAATAAAAAAATAGAATAGTAGATAATTGAAGAAAAAGTTTTTAAATAAAAAAAAAAAAACAATTTAACGAAAAAGACGAATTTTCAACAAAATATTTAAATTATCAACCAAAAGCAGATTAATCTTCGACCAGAAATGTTGCATGTTAACAAAAACAAAATAGATTTTCTATAAAAAAAGGCGAATTTTCAACAAAATGCATAAAATTCTAACAAATTTGTTGATATTTTCACCGAAAGACTTAATTTTCTACCCGGAAATATGAAATTTCAACAATAGAACACAAATTTTCGACCAAATAGTTAAATTTTCTACAAAAAAGTTCAATTTTCAACCCGAAAATCTGAATTTCCAACAAAAAAGTTCATTTTCAAGCAAAATTATGCATCTTTCACAAAAAAATGAATTTTTAATAAAGTATTTCAACTTTAACCAAGAAATTGAATTTGCAATAAAAAATATAATATTTGGTTCCTCAACAACAATTTATTTTTCATACAAAAAGACAAATATTCAAGAGTTGGATACATTTTTAATTAAATACTTGAGTTTTCTACCTTGAAGATTAATTTTATATACAAAATAATTAAATTTTAACTGTAAAAAAAGGAATTTTGAATTTCGAAGCCCGAATTTTTTTACAAAACAATGGAATTTTCAACCCGGAAATATGAATTTTAAACAAATACTTGGATTTTTAGTCTAAAAAAAATCACTTTTTAGCCAAAAATAGAATAATTAAATTTTAAATTAAAAAACAATCATTTTTAGTTTACAAACCCGAGTTTTTTACAAAACGGTTGAATTTCCAACCCGGAATTATGAATTTTCAACAAAAAAGTTAATTTTAAATCAAACAGTTAAATTTTCAACCAAAAATAAAATAGTTGAATTCTCTGCAAAAAAATTGATTTTCGGCCAAAAAGTTGCGTTTCTAACAACAAACAAAATTGATTTTCTAGCAAGAAAAAACGAATTTTCAAAAAGATACATAAATTTTTAACCAAATCCTTGAATTTTCAACCGATAGAATTAATTTTCTACGAAGAAGACGAATTTTAAACGAAAAATGGAATAATTATATTTTAATTGACAAGCAAAAATTTTCAACCAAATAGCTGCATTTAAATTAGTTTAATTAAACAGTTAAATTTTTTAATTAAATAAAAAACAATTGAATTTAACCAAAAAAGACGAAATTTCGACTAAATAGTTGAATCCTTAACCAAATTACATCGATTTTCGGCTAAAAAATTGCATTTCTAACATACAAACAATTGATTTTCTAGCAAAAAATACGAATTTTTAACAAGATACAACAATTTTTATCCAAATAGTTGAATTTTCAACCGAGAGAATTAATTTTCTACAAAAAAAAAATGAAGAATTTTAAACCAAAAATGGATTAATTATATTTTAATTGAAAAACAATCATTTTCAGTTTAGAAACCCGAATTTTGTACAAAACAATTGAATTTTCAAACCGAAAATATCAATTTTCAAACCAAAATAGAATAATTAAATTTGAATTAAAAAACAATAATAATCAATTTAGAACCCGAGTACTTTACAAAACAGTTGAATTCCCAACACAGAAATATGAATCTTAAACAAAAAAGTTAATTTTTAACTAAAAAGTAAATTTTAAATCTAACAGTTAAATTTTCAACAAAAATTATGCATCTTTAATAAAAAAATAAATAAATTTCTATAAAGTGATTCGATTTTCTAACAAGGATTCCAATTTTCAACCTGAAAAGATGACATTTTAATAAAAAATATAATAGTAGATATTTTAACAAAAAGAAATTTAAATTTGAAATAAAAAATAATTGATTTTAACCAAAAAAGACGAAATTTCCACAAAATAGTTGAATTCGCAACAAAAACAGATTGCTTTTTGGCCAAAAAGTTGCATCTAATACAAAAAAGTGGATTTCCTGCAAAAAAGACGAATTTTCAAACGAGAGAATTAATTTTTTACAAAAAAAGACGAATTTTAAACAAAAAATGAAATAATTATATTTTAATTGAAAAACAATAATTTTTAATTAAGAAACCCGAATTTTGTACAAAACAATAGAATTTCCAACACGGAAATATGAATTTTAAACAAAAAAGTTAATTTTCAACTAAAAAATTAATTTTCAACCAAAATTATGCATCTTTCATTAAAAAATAAATCAATTTCTATAAAGTGATTCAACTTTCAAACAAAGATTTAAATTCCCAACCTAAAAGACGAAATTTTAATAAAAAATATAATAGTAGATATAATAATTGAATTGTCATCCAAAAGAAGATTGATTTTCGGCCATAAAGTTGCATTTCTAATAAAAAAGATTGATTTTCTATAAAAAAGGACGAATTTTGAACAAGATACATAAATTTTTAACCAAATAGTTAATTTTCAACCGAGAGAATTCATTTTCTACCAAAAAAAGATACAAGTTTCACCCAAAAATGAAATAATTAAATTGCAATTGAAAAACAATCATTGTCAATTTAGAAACTCGAATTTTTTATAAAACAATAAAGTTTTTAACCTGAAAATATAATTTTTCAACATAAGAAAATTTATTTTTGACCGGATAGTTGAATTTTCAACTAAAAATTTAATTTTCAACTAAAACTATGAATCCAGGGTGGCCGTTTTAATCGAAGAAAAAAATTCCCGGTTGTTTGCCCCGGTTCAGAAACATTTTTCACGTTCAGTGAAATTTAAAAACTCGAATTCTATTCTAAACATTTTTCGATTTGAAGTAATAAACAACAAACATAGAATTAAAGCATTCAAAGTAAAACTCTTGAATTTCAAACTTTTACAATTGAAGTTTAAAAGTTTTTCACTTTTATAAATTATAGAGTTCAAAGATTCAGATTAAATTCCAAAAATATAAATCTACGTTAACATTTTCAATAGCCTAAATTAAAGAATCAAACAATGAACTTAAAAATGTTCAAAATTATATTATTCTAAGTAATTTTAAGCTCGATACGTTAAAATTTAAAAGTAATTTTTTTTTTAACTTAACAGTTCTTAAATTAGAAGTTAAATTAGTTGTATTTTGAAAATTTCAAACATCCTTGAAAAGCTTTAAAATTCTATTTCGAAATCTTGAGAAATCTAGAAGTGGTTTTAAATTTTGTCCAATTTAAAATAATTTTAGAAATTTTGTTTCAGAAGTTTTAAATATATTTTAAAATGAATTAAATTTTTTTTACAGCTTTACAAAAATCTTGCAAATTAAAAAAAAGACTCAAAATTTGAATTTATAAATAATAATGAAACACTTATAATTTGTAGAAAAAATTAGAGAAATGATTTTTTTTTAATGTAGATTTATTTTCAAAAATTATTGTAACAGAAAATTTAAAAAGATGTTAAGAGATTTCAGAAATTATGAAAAAAGAACCATGAAGATTTTAAGGATATTTTTTTAATTCGCAGGATTTTCCAAAAATTATAGGATAAAATCTATTAATTTCAAAATATATTTAGAAGTTCTGAAAAAATATATTAACACACTTCGTTTAAATTACTTGAAATCATTTCAAGTTCTTAATTAATTTGGTATCTTTTGAAAACTTCTAGATATTTCTTAAAGTTACTGAAATTTTTTTTACCAAAAATAAGTGTTCAATTGTTATTTAAATGTCCAGATTTAACAATTTCACTAATAAATTTAACATTTCTTAAAGAAAACAATAAAAATTGTTTTCTTTTAAATACTTGGTTTCAATTACTCGTCTTAAAGGAACAATTAAATATTTCTTAATATTAAATACTTATTCTTTTTTTAAATTAAAAAATATCAAATTAAATAGGTTAACAATCGATTAATTTAAACTTAAAGAATATTTTTAATTTAATAAAAATCTTTAATTACGACTATATTATTATCAAGTTATTTTTAAGCAGAAAACAGTTTATAAACTTTCAATCACACGTTAACATTTTTAATGGTTAAGCAAATTAATAGAAATAATATACGTATTAATAAATTTATTGAATTTATTATAAAAAAGAATATAAGGGAAAGCCTAAAATTTTGAATTAAAAATATTGTATTGATAAATCATTAAAATTTGCATTTAAAAGTCAAGTCAATTTATCAATTTATTTTTATATTTACAGTTGATAAAATAAAACTGTTTTTCATCAAAAATTTTCAACTTCAAATGCTTTTAATTTTTAATTGTTTAATTTCTTTGAGACTGCATTTTAGTTATTTAAAAAACTGCAGAACTCGAGCTTGGGCTGATTTTTCTTCTGAAAATTCGTAAAATTCCCGGTCAAGAAATAAATTCACTGTCATTTCCCGGGTTTTCCCGGTCCAGCGGCCACCTTGGAACCTTTAACGAATTTTTAATAAAATAGTTCAAATTTCAGCCAAAAAGTTGAATTATCAAACTAAAAAGATGATTTTTAACCAAATTGTACTCCATCTAAGACGCTTATTATATTCAATTCAAAAAATTTGTTTAAATCATTGAAGAAAATTCTTTGAAGAAACTCCACATTGGTCCTCAACTTATAATTTTCTGGATGCACCCTTGGCTGCATTGTTATTTTCAATTAGAAAGCAAAATAATTAAAAGCGTAAAAAAAAAATACCATCTGGCTGTTTCATGCCCGGAGTAATTGCTCTTAAAAAATCGTCAGGCGTCATGTATATGTCAGTGCCATCCAGACTTGTTATTCTTACGGTAGCAAAGTATCGAAAAATTTTATCTGGGGTCGAATACGCTCTCATCCTATTTTCATATTCTATTATCTGCAAGAATTCTTAAAAATTTTCACTCAGAGGTACAAATTTCACATTTAATTTCGTAAATTATATTAAATTAAATTATTATTAAATTAATTAAATTATATTAAATTATAATTGCAGGAGCTGTATGGGAAAAATATTTGATGAAATGAGAAGAAACTTGGAAATAAAAAATTCGAACCTTTCGATCACGGAATCCTACTTTCTGTTTTTTCTTTTTCTTTTTATGCTCTTCATATTCGACATGTTCCAGATTCTTATTGTCCACACTCTCCCCATTTTCGTTTATCATTTCAGCCGCTTCGACAGGCGGGACCAATGTTTTTTCGACGCCTACTTTTAGATCTCTCCTAAAGGTGAACAAAATATTGGAAAAAAATATTGAGTAACAAGGAGCCCGTGTCTTTCAAGAAAAAAATTTTACGCAAGGAAAACCTACATACAGTGGATAATCGTTAATTAAAAATACTAATATATGTTAAATAATTAATTTAATTTAAGTCTGCTCTTAATTAATGTTTTATGATGAACGGCAGTTAAAACAATGTTTAATTCAGAATAAAACACTCGAATAACTATTTATTGATTAGGTTTATTTGTTTATGGAATTTTAAGTAACATAAATATAATTTGCCTAAGATTATTGACCAAAAAGATGATTTTTCAATGAAAAAAAAATTAATTATAGGCAAAAAAAACGAATTTTCAACAAAATAGTTACACTTCGAAAAGCGATAAATTTTTAACTAAAATGATCAATCTTCCACAAAATAAGTGGATTATTAACAAAGCAGTTTAATTTTTAATCGAGTAGTTGAATTTTCTTTTTTTCAACCAAAAAGTATCATTCCTCAACGAAAAATATGAAAGCTGACATTAAAACTAAAAAATATTATAATTTTAAATAAAAAAAAGTTGAAACAATCCAAAAAGTCGAATTTTCATCAAAATGGTTGAATCTTTAACAAAAAAAATTTAATTTTAAAACAGACGGCTGAAATAATAAAAAAAGATTTCGACAAATTTGTTGAATTTCGAACAAAAACAATTTTTCAGTCTTAAAAGAACAATAATTTTAGGCTAATTATAATTTGAGGCGAAAAATAATTTCCGACGGACAATACTAATTTCTGATAACTCTTTACTGTGTTATTTTTTAGGTTCGAGAAAATTCAAAACGATTTTTGAAGATTTCAGATATGACATTAAAAAATATTGTACACATTTTTGAAAACCTTTTAAACTTTTATAATATTTTTTAACTTCAAAAAACTTCTAAGATTTCTGAATACCTTTCAAACTGACTCAAACTATTCCTAAAATTGTTTTAAAATCATCCAAATTCGTTTTCCACAATTTTGGAAATCTTTGGCAATGTTTTCAAATATATGAAAATATTATCTTCAAAGTATTTTTTAATAAAGGATACCATTTAATATTTCCAGCAATAAAAAATGCTGTTAAAACCTTTCAAAATCTTTAAAAAACTTCAAGATTTTATTACGAAATATTCAAAAATTTATATTTTGTTTTAAGTTTTTTGAACTCTTCAAATTTAAAAAAATTTTTGATTTTCTAAATATATTTTTAAGTGATTTTAATTCTTCCTATAAACTTGAAAAAATTCTACAAAATAAATCAAATTTCCTGAAAATGTTCCAGGTTCTTTTTTGAAAATTTTCGATATCTTTTGAAATCCTATTAAATAGTCTCTTAAAATAAGTTTCATTCAATAAAAAAATATTTAAAATTTTCTCAGAAATCTTTGAAACTTTTTTGTATCATCTTGAAATATTCAAAAACTTCTTAAATAACTTCCTAGTATTTTGTTCCAAATAATTACAAATCAACTTTTTTTTTAATTTGTTGAAATTTGAAAAAATAAAAAAGTTTAATTCGTTGTATATTATTTCAAAATTTGGGAAATATTTTATAATATTTAAAAATATTTTCAAATACTTTATTAAAATTAATTTTTCAAGATTTAAATATATTAAATATATTAAAAAATTTCAAATTATTTTTACTAAAATTTCATAAAAGGATGTTCAAGACTTTAAAGCAAAATTGTTAAATTGTTCAAGATTACATAATGTTAGAAAAAATCGAATCATTGAAAATATGAAAGGATTATTAAAAGTGATTATTTTTCCTCAAAAATTAATTTTAGATTTTAAAACATTACGAAGGATTTATAAAATTAACAAAAAAAAATCTGGAAAAGTTTCAGGAATTTCTTTTAATTTTGCAAAATTTTTTCAATGATTTTGGAAAAATTCAAATAATTTACAAATCTATTCAGCACTTTGTTATACAATTTCAAAATATTTTAAAATTCGAAGATTTAAAAAAAAAACTTAGTATAAAATGTAGATTTTTGAAGATTTCTAATTAATTTTAGGATATTATTTTTTTAAATTTAAAGATCACGAAAGATTCCCAAAATTTAAGAAAATGAATCCGGAAGATATTACGCCATTTTAGGAATAATTCTAGAAATTTAGAAAAAATATTAAAGAATTTTTGAAGAGATTAAAAATAAACAAAGAAAATTAAAAAATAAATAGTAATGAGAAATTTTTAATTGTTAAATTAAAAATTATTATTCCCTTCAAATTATAATTTGTCTGAAATATATTTTCTTTCTTGACTCAAAATTCTTTTTTAGATGAAAATTCTTTTTTTCTATAGAAATTAATCTTCTTGGTTCAAAATTCATATTTTTCGTTTAAAATTAATTTTTTTTAATAATTAGTTAACTATTCTATTTTTTGATGAAAATTGATATTTTTTAATTTGAAATTCAACTTTTTTTGGTTGGCAAAATGGTCTCTTTTATTGGAAAATTTGACTTTTTCGTCAAAAATTCATGTATTTAGTTTAAAAATAGTATTTATTGGTAGAAAATTAATTTTTCTGTTTGAAAATTCAAACATTTTGTAGATTTTTTGTTTGTTTGCTGAATTCATCTGTTTTTAAAGTAAAATCTTTTTGTGTTAAAATATCAACGATAAAATTTTTCGTTTAAAATTAATTTTTGTTAGCAGAAAACCTACATAATTGGTTGAAAATTCAATTTTTTTGTTGGAAATTAACATTTTTAATTATAAAATTCAACTGTGTTATAGAAAAATATTAAAAAATTTTCTCAGAAATCTTTTAAATTTTGTTTGTATTATTTTGAAATATTCCAAAACTTCTTGAATAACTTCAAAACATTTTTTTCCAAATAATTACAAATAAACTTTTTTTTTTAATTTGTTGAAATAGAAAAAAAATAAAAATTTGTAATTCGTTGTATATTCTTTCAAAACTTAGGAAATATTTAGCAATATTTTTAAATCTTTTTAAATACTCTATTAAATTTAATTTTTTAAGATAAAGAATCACTTTTAATATATATATTTTTTCAAATTTTAAATTAGTATTGACTATTATTGATTATTATTGATATATTTTTGAAACTATTAATAATTAGTTTAAAATATGAAAAGATTTCAAGGAATTTTAAACAAAATGTAGATTTTGAAGATTTTCAAATAAAAGTTTTAATTGTTTCCCAAGAATCCAGGGAAAATTTCCCTTGGCTTTTTATTTTCATAAATTAATTTTAAGAAAATATTTTAAAATATATTAAAACATTTCAAATTATTTTCACTAAAATTTCAGAAAATGATGTTCAAGATTTTAAAGCAAAATTGTTAAATTGTGCAAGATTACAAAATGTTAGAAAAAATCGAATCGTTTTAAAAGATACTTAGAAGTTTGAAAAAAATTGAAAATCATTTAAAATATGAAAGGATTATTAACATTTTTTCAATAATTTTGGAAAAATTCAAATAATTTAAAAATATATTCAGAAGTTTTTAAACAATTTCAAAATAATTTAAAATTTGTAGATTAAAAAAAACCTAGTATAAAATCTAGATTTTTAAAGATTTCAAATTAATTTTAGGATATTTAAAAAAAAATTTAAATCACGAAAGACTCCCAAAATTTTAAAAAACGAATCGGGAAGATTTCACGACCATTTTAGGAATAATTCAAGAAATTTAAAAAGTTATTTTCAAATTTTTGAAATTATGAAGAGATTAAAAATATTTAACTTTGAAAATCTATAAAAATATTTTCAAATTTTTTCTATTTTTCAAAAAATAATTATTACCTTTCTAGATACTTTTCGACCTATTTAAAAATAAACAAAGAAAATTAAAAAATAAATAGTTATAAGAAATTGTAAATTTTAATTCAAAATTATTATCCCCTTCAAATTATAATTTATCTAAAATATATTTTCTTTCTGGACTCAAAATTCTTTTTTAGATGAAAATTATTATTTTTTCAACAGAAATTAATCTTCTTGGTTGAAAATTCATATTTTTCGTTTAAAATTAATTTCGATTAACTAATTAGTTGAATGTTCCATTTTTAAATGAAAATTGATATTTTTAAATTTAAAATTCAACTTTTAAAAAAATATGGAGTCTTTTATTGGAAAATTCAACTTTTTCGTCAAAAATTCATGTATTTTATTTAAAAACAGTATTTTTTGGTAGAAAATTAATTTTCTTGTTCGAAAATTTATTTTTCTGATTGAGAATTCAACCATTTTGTTGATTTTTGGTTTGTTTGATGAACTCAACTTTTTTTAAAAGCAAAATCATTTTGTATTAAAATATCAATTATGCAATTTTTCGTTGATAATTAATTTTTTGTAGTAGTCGAAAACTTGCGTATTTGGTTGAAAATTAAATCTTTCGTTGGAAATTAATATTTAGTTAATTAAAAAATTAAACTGTGTTATGGAAAATTCGTCTTTTTGGAAAATATTAATTTCTTGTTTTGTTAGAAATAGAGCTGGATAAACATTTATTCCTTTTGTTTTCTTACCAATTAGGATCGAACGAGAAGTAAACCATCATGCCTACAAGAAAAGAAGTAAACAAAACATGGACCCGATTCGGTTTCTTCCTTTTATGACCAAAATTTGTGTAGGATCGATGTTGCAATTTCTGGATGCATAAATCGTCCCTATGGACGAAATTTGTTAAAGTACCTACAGTCCTGCATTGTAATTTTTCATAATTTCTGAAGCCGTTTTTCAAAGCTACTACCAGAAATCGGCTGTGGAAAATCATTTTGCATTGTGCAACCTGAAAATTAAAAATTAAAAATTGATTTGCTGATTTTTTTAAACTTCAATAGTAAGCAAAATGTGGCATTTTTTTGTTTATCATGGAATATGATGCAATATGTTGATGATTCATAATTTCAGTTGAAAAATAATTTTTTCCTGTTCAAAATATAAATATTTTGTTAACATTTTTTTGCTTGAATTGTTTTTCTTTAACTCAAAAATTAATCATGTCATGTTTAGTTAAACATTTATCTTCTTCAGATGAAAATTAAACTTTTTGATTGAAAATTCATTTCTTTGGTTGAATATGAGTTTTTTAAAATTAAAAATTGATTTTTTAAACTAAAAATTTAACTAAATTTTTTGTTGAAAATTGTACTATTACCTTGAAAATATATTTTATTTGCTTCAAAACTTATTTCTCTAAGAGAAAATTAAACTACTTTATTTTTTTATGAAAATTTATCTTTTTTTGTTAAAATTTCATTTATTTTTTTTAAATTTTCATATTTTCCACAGAAAGAAAAGCGCAAAAATCTGAAATTTACGGGGTATGTAATTCAGTTCTTGCTCGAATCATTCTGTAAATTTCTTTTGGAAAATTAAACTTTTTCTTTCAATTGTTCTGTATTTTGTTAAAACTTTGTCGTTTGTTTTATGAAATTAATCATTTGGTTAAAAATTACTTTTTTTTACAAACAAATTTTTTCAACTAAAAATTTGAGAAAATTTTTGTGGATTAAAAAAAAAATAGAAATGCAATCTTTCTGGTAAAAAATGTATTTATTTTGATTGAGAATATTACTATTTCTACTAAAATTTATTTTATTTTATTAAAAAAACTTATTTCTATAGCTGAAAATTAAACTATTCTATTCTTCGATGATTTTTGTTGTAGAAACTTTATCTATTTTGTACAAAATTTCGATATTGCTCTAAGATAAAAAGATACATCATAAAAATAAAAGCGGAAAAATCTGGAATTTACAAGGTATTTAAGTCAGTTCTTGCTAGAATCATCCTGTACATTTGGATTACAAAATTAAACTTAATTGGTAGAAAATTTCTATATTTTTTAAAACTTTGTCCTCTGTTTGATAAAATTAACCTTTAGGTTGAAAATTAATTTTCTTAACTAACAATTTTACTAATTTTTTTTCGATAAAAAAATATAAATGCAATATTTCTGGTAAAAGATGTATTTGTTTTGCTTAAAAATGTTACTATTTTGATTAAAATTTATTTCATTTGTTTAAAAACTTTTTTCTCTGACTGAAAATTAAACTATTTTATTTTTTTTATTAAAACTTTTGTTGAAACTTCATCTATTTTGTAGAAAATTTCCATATTTTTCGAGATAAATACATAAATAAAAGAAAGGCGTAAAAATCGTGAACAGCGGCTGAAAAAATTTTTTGTTTAAAATTTAAGTACTTAGTTGAAAGTAGAACTGTTTTGTTAAAAATTCATTTTTCTGGTTGATGACTCACAATTTTATTTTAAAAATCTTTTTTTTTAATTCAACTTACATTTTTTTAAATTATTTTTTTAACTGATAATTTAACTATTCAATGTTTAGTTTAATATTTGTCTTCTTCAGTTGAAAATTAAAATTTTTGGTTGAAAATTTCTGTATTTTTTGAAACTTTGTCTTGTGGTAGAAAATTAAATTTTTTGTTGAAAATGCATTTCTTTGATTGAAAATTAGTTTTTTTTTGTTATTAAAGATTAATTTTTCTAATTAAAAACTTAACTATATTTTCTGTCAACATTAATTTTTAAGAGAAATTTAATCCTTTTGGTAAAAAATTAATTTCTTTTTGTTGAAAATATAACTATTTCCTTGAAAATTTATTTACCCAACTGAAAATTAAACTATTCTATTTAAAAAAAAATGAAAATTGATCTTTTTTTTGAAACTTCATCTATTTTGTAGAAAATTCCATTAAAATTAAAATACTTTATAAAAAATCCACGTATTTTGTTAAAAATCATTCTTATTTGCTAGAAAATAAACCTTTTGAGTTGAAAATTCAACTATTACGTAGAAAATTAAAATATTTAGTTTAAAATTAATGTATTGTTCAAACTTATTCATTTTTTGATATAGAAAATCAATCTTTTTGTTTGAAATTTTATTTCTTTGGTTGAGAATTAGTATTTTTTATTGAAAATTAATTTTTTTATCCAAAAATGTGACTATTGCATTTTTTGTTGAAAATTTTGTTGCTGATGGACATTTAACCCTTTTAGTTCGAAATTCATCTGTTTCGATGAAAATTTATTTTATTTGATTGCAAACTTATTTCTCCAACCTAAAATTAAACTATTCTATTTTTTGTTGCAATTTTAGATATCTTTTTTATAATTGGAACTTCAATTTATGATTGTATGTATGAACTTTTCAAATTCAATAATAAACTATTTAAATTCAACGAGAAAACATTTCTTTGCATACAACAATTCATAAAGTAGACAATATTTATAATCAGCTAAAATACTGATATTTATTATTGTTACTTTTAGTATAATTTTTTAATTGTAAGCTTGGCAAAAAGATGAAGAATGCAGAAAAATACATAAAGACATTCAAATATTTTTCATTTTTTAAAACAATTTTTACGAATTTATTATAAACAATTTTCTTTTCATTTTCTAGATATTCAAATAATATGTGTAATTTAGAAAGCTGAGACAACTTATATTACAAAATATTCTTAAATATATTATTAGCACCATTAATTAATTAAATAATATTTAAAAATAATTCATCATTTCTTGAATTTGTCTCTGAACAAAACAACAAAACAACAACAAAATAGTTCGATTTTGAACTAAAGAAGAACAGTTTTTATCCGAACATGTAATAGTTTAATTTTTAATTTTAAAAATTGATTTTCCACAAACACAAAAAATTCTTTTGACCAAAGTGATGAATTTTTACCTAAAATGAGGAATCTTCAACTAGAATAAATTAGTTTTGAACGAAACAGATCCATTTTTACCAAAAGGGATTAACTTTCAACCAAGTATATTTATTTTCAAACAAAAAAGTGACGAATTTTCGATTTAAAATATAATTTTTTAACAAAAAATTGAATAATTAAATTTTTCGTTAAAAAAATTAAGGTTCAACCAATGAGATGATTTTTTTGCTAATATGATAAAACACTCAACTATAATGCTTCCATTTTTAACCAAAAGTACGAATTTTCAACAAAGAAGATTAATTTCAAGATAATTTTCGAACCAAAAATTTAATATTAAAATTTTTAGTTAAAAAAGTTAATGTCTAGCCTAAGAGGTTGATTTTCAAATAAAATAATGGAATAATCAATTGGAAGAATTACATTTACCGGTAAGAAAAAAATTATTTAAAAAAATAGAAACATTTTCAAAGAAAGTGATGAATTTTCATCTAACATAATAAACCTTTAACTGGAGTAGTTAAATTTAAAACCAAATTTAAAAACGATAATTTTGCAACAAAAAATTGCATAATTAAATTTTTAGTTAAACCATTAATGTTCAACCAAAAAAATGAATTTTTAACTGAAACTATGGAATACTTAACTCTGCGGCATTGTTAAATTTTGAACTGAAAAAATCATTTTCAAACAAAAAACAAAATATTAAAAAGATTTTTTTTAACAAAATGACGAATTTTCAATTAAGATGATGAATCTTTCATTTTAATAATTGAATTTCCTCCAAATATAAGTATTTTCAACCAAAAAAATTAAATTCTAACAAAACAAGGCTAATTTTCAATTTAATAAATATATTTTTTAACCTAAAATTAAACATAATAAAATTTTTATTTAAAAAAATTATAGAACATTAGATTGGTTCAATCGATTCATTTTCAGTTTAAAAAGTAATAATTTTCAGAAATATATACATATTTTTAAACAAAGTGATGAATTTTCATCTAAAATGATGAACCTTCAACTAGAATAGTTAAATTTAAAACCAAAAATATGAGTTTTCAACCAAAAAAGTTAATGTCTATCAAAAAATACGAATTTTTAAATAAAATAAAATAACAAAAGCAAATTGATGAAACTAATTATTGTAGAAATTGTTCTCAGTGTCATGCTTGGAAAATAAATAATCTTGTAGTATTTTTAGAATACTGGAATCCTTGACCGCATAAAACGTTAAAAAAGTATTGCTTACAAGTTATAATTTTTTATAAGTAAAGCTTCCGAATTCACGGTGTTCTAAATTTCTGACATCTAGCCCTAAAATAAATTAAAGGTCAAGAGTTCAATAGAATCACAAAAAATCGTATCCTTTGAAAGACTTTGCTCCGAAAAAAAATAGATTCTAGCCCTGAAAATTGTATGAAAAAAGAGGAATAATATTTCTTAAAATTACCTGCACCAAGGAAGAAATAAGATTTCAACTTTCCACTAAGATTCAGAAGCGTAAAAAACCAATTTTATATCTTATTTGCCAATTGCGTTCTTGATACATATTCACAGAGAAAACACCAGAAAACACAAAGAAAAACATAGGAAAACAGCTGAGCGGAAGTGGAGCAGAAGACAGCCACGTATTAAAACAGGCGTCAAATTTAAATTCCGTCATGATTTTTACTCTGCTTTTTGTATTTAGTATCTTTCTAACATAAATAAATTTGGTTAAAAGGCTAATTTTTTTTAATCTCAGTGAAACAAAGAGATTTTTTACGAAAATAGGGAAACAAATTATTTCAAACAAAGGTGAATTTTTTAACAAAATAGTTTAGTTTTTAACCAAAGAAATTAATGTGCAACCAAAAAGTTCATTTTTCAATCAATAAGATTAATTTTCTACCAAAAAGATGCATTTTTCTCAAAATACATTTAAAACCAAATTAATTAATTTTCAACTAAACTAAGAAATCTCAAAACCAACAATAATTTTTCAACAAAACACATGAACTTTTAACTAAAAAAGAAAAATTTTCAGTGACTAAGATTAATTTTTACCAGAATAAATTTTTAACCAAATAAATCAATTTTAAACTAAACGAAGGAATTTTTTAACCCCAAATAAATGAATTTTATACCCAAAAAATTAATTTTCTATTCAAAATAGGAATATTTCAACTAAAAAAGATCAAGTTTTATCTCAAAATGGAATGTAGTTATATTTGTAGGTAAAAACATTTATTTTGAACCAAAAAAGGAAATTCCAACAAAATGGTTCATTTTTAACTGAATAAATAAGTTTTTAAACGATTAAAAGAATAGATTTTCATACAATAAGATTAATTTTCTAGAAAAAAGCCGAATTTTTCAGAAATTACGTGAATTCTAAAGTAAAAAGATAAATTTTTGGCCCAAAATGGAATAATTATATTTCTTAGTTGAAAAAATAATTTTCACCAAACAAACACAAATTTTCAACGAAATAGTTAAGTTTTTAACTAAGGAAATTAATTTTCGATCAAAAAAGATGCATTTTCAACAACGTAGTTAAGTTTTTAACCAATAAGATTAATTTTCTACCAAAAAGATGAATGAAAAAAAATGAATTTTCACTTAAACTAAGGAATCTTATAACGAAAAAAAATTAATTGTCTACCAAGAAGGAAAATTCTCACCAAAAAAATGAATATTTAACTCAAAAAGTTACCCATAAATGTATGTATATTATTATAATTCGTAAGTTGCATTCTTCTGAATTTTCTCTTTTCCAATGTTTTCTTTATGATTTACACTTTACACATACGGTCTACTAAGCAGCCTTATCGTTTTTATCTTCTAAATTATGTCTAGGTTTATATATATAATTAAAAATTTGTCATAAGGACAACCGCAGGATTTCGCCGGGAGCGGGTGCTAATCTGAAAAATTTCACCCGCTTCCAGCGAAATCGCGGTAAAATTGCAGCCACAATCACGTCTCACGACCGTGAGATAACTGGTTACAGTCTGTAACGGAATCAATACGACGATTCGGCAAAAGTCTCGTGCACCCTGAGGACAAGGAGCGACCCAAGGACGACCGCCTTCTGCATTTCTCCCGCAAGTGCTTTAGCATATTGTTCACACGCAGGGATGCTTTTAAGGCTACTAACCAGTGAAAGCTTGGCACCTCGAAGAACGCCGATGATAAGGATGATTAGTTTAACAGAATATTCCGGGTACAATCGTCGCAATTCCCTTATAAAGTCTCTATACCTCTCTTTCTTTTCATTCTCCTTGGCTATGATGTTTTTGTCAGCTGGTGCCGAAAATTCGATAACGAGCATGGTTCGCTTCTCGAAGTCAAGAAGAACCATGTCAAGCCTCGAGTGTGCAGCAGAAGCAATGATCGAGAATATAAAGTTCCAGTATATGCGGCACTTCTCATTTTCGGCAATTGACTCGATTTCCCTAGGAGCATTTAGAGGAACGATATTAAGGTTCATGCCCTAAGAGTGACAGAGATGGTAATAAAGCACTCTTAGTGTCGGCATTGTGTCTCTGGATGTAGGTTGTTCCCGCATGAGTTGGCCACGGTATATTAAGGTGGAAATGACACCGTCTTGACATGCCAAAATGAAAACCTCCGAGCCAGGCTTCAATCCAGTTGATTTGAGGAAAACAAAAGTTCGCTCACACGATATTGACGGATCCTCCACATTTCGGTGGAAGATACCGTGCATCCTCTTATCGAGGAGCTGTTCACGAAAGTTTTTCTCTTGTGCTTTCTTAATCCGGGCTTTCAGGAGTGAGTACTCGAGATAGATAAGATTTGATGCATTTTGCTCACTCCTAATACTGAAGTTAAGTACGAGTGTTTCAGCAAAGTCCTACGCTGCTTTGTATAGAAACGCTCCTTTGCCCACTTCTTCGTGCTTCCTGACTATTTTAAGAAGAGGGTCTCTTCCATTTGCGACTCTATGTGCTGTATACCCAGAATAATCCTGTAGTGTAGACATTCAAGATTCAATATTCCGCGATCACCTTGAGAACGTGAGATGTAGAGTCGCGGAACAGAAGACTTTAGATGCATGCTTTTGTTCATTTGCATAACCTTACGTGTCCCGATATCAAGGGATCTGAGGTCGTTCTTCGTCCATGCGGTACCACTCCAAATGAATAGAGTACTACCGGGACGGCAGGCATGTTCGTTGCAGATACTTTTTTCTTCACCGACAGTTCGGAAGACCAAATTTGCTGGGTGAGACGTTTGCATATGCTTCGGAGAGTATCCTTTATAGATGTCAGATCCTGAATGCGGCTCTGTGGCACGCCCAGGTATGTATTAGTCTCTCCAGCCCAAAGGTTTCGTATAGCGCTTCTATCGACGAGCTCAGGGTCTTCAGGGATGCCATTAAGTTTTCCTCGCTCCAAATAAACCTTGGCGCATTTGTCTAACCCAAATTCCATTCCTATTTCCTTAGTATATCGTCCCAGAAAACAAGTTCTGTTACTGTTCCATATCAAAAAAGGAAATGTGTTCTATCACATTTGTTACAAGATGGTGACATAACTGTTCTAGAACAAAAAGGTAACATTGTTCTAGAACACTATAACAAAATTGTGACCGAACTGTAATAGAACAAAAAAGGTAACGGTGTTCTAGAACACTGTGACAAAATTGTGGGAGAACTGTTCTCGAACTATGTGACAGCACTGTTCTGTGATAGGTGCTATGGAATTCTTCTAGAACAAACTGATCACAGACGTTCTATAATATTTGTTTCAAGTTTTTTCTAGAACGGTGCTGTGATAGTGTTATATCGAAGTTCTAGAAAAGTGTTACAAGTCTGTTCTAGAAGAAATTAGGGACACAGATTAATAACTGTTTTAGAAGAATTGTTATGTTATTGTTATAGAACTGACCAATCATAGACGTTCTATAACTTTTGTTCCCAGATTGTTCTAGAACAGATCGGTTGCCACCGTGCTCTAGATCTGTTACAGATTTGTTTTATAACATTTGTAATTGAGTTCTAGAACTGTTCTCGAAATGGTACAGATCGATTGTCACAGAGTTCTAGATCTGTCACAGAAAATTGTTACATAAGACTGGTAACCGAGTTCTAGAATTGTTCTAGAAATGTTACAGATCGTGTTTCACAGCGTTCTAGAACTGTTACAGAATCATTCTAGCGTATGGGGGATGACATAGTTACTCGCATGTTCGTAACCTGTTACTAAAATGTTCTAGAAATAGGTTTTGTGTTCTAGAACAGTTACAAATCTGTTTTGTAACCATGTTTGCTGTGGTTCGACAATCCCTAAAGCTAGATGTAGTTGCTCTTTGTTTTTAGCATAGATCTTAAGATCGTCCATGTAAAACACATGAGTGACCTTGTACTTTCGATCTGCAGGTTTGCCGCAAAAGTACCCATCGGAATGGCGAAGTGCTAGAGATAGTGGCAATAATGTGAGGCAAAAGAGGAGTGGGCTCATGGTGTCGCCATCGGGTTTTCCAAAGCGGCATCAATCTCTCTATGTACCTCACGATTTGCGGATGGACCTTTAAGCTTTCCAAAAGACAGATGGTAACTTTATGGGAGGACGAATTGAAAGCTTTTCGGTAACCAATCCAGACCATCGATACAGGTCACGCTGGTAGTATGCTGCATCTTTGCAGACACATCTATCGATGAGCAGGTTCTCCCGACATCCTGCTACGCCTTTCTTTGAGCCGCGTTGTTCATAAATTTCTTGCTACACATGTTCAATGGCCCGAATAATTCTATCATTTAGGATAGCTGTGAATATCTTATACAGTGTGTTCAGGCAAGTGATTGGCCTGTAATTCTTCGGGTCAGCTAAGTTGCCTATTTTCGGCAGGAGTATTGTGCACCCTTCCACCAACCACTCCGGAAATGGCTCTTCTGATTTTAAATATGAGCTGAAAATACGGGCCAAATGCTGATGAGTTGAAGGAAACTTCTTCCATCAGAAGGTCTTGATGTCATCTGGTCCTGGAGCGAAGTAGTTCTTCATCCCTCTTACTACTTTTTTCACCTTCTCGGTAGTGATGGGTGGGCATTCTTCCTCAGGTGTTATGAGGGCATCATACAGCTCCTTGAAGCTATTTATGTTCTCTGAGTCTCCGTCCAGTCTATGCTGCACTTTATAGACTTTTCCCAAAAATACGTCGACCTCCTCTGGTTTGGGCGGGTGGTCGACAGTAACTGGAGGGTCTTAGAAGAGTCGAGATGGGTCACAGAGAAACTGTTGATTTTCTCTGACCCATTACAGAAAAACGCCGATCCTCCATTGTACACCGAAATCGGTGTTCAAGTGAGTTGCAACAAATTTGAACCACACAGGTTCATTCTTAGAATCTAGGGGAAAAGCATCATTTAGGCACTGTTTTTTCTCATCCAGAGCAACGTGAAGTGTCGTATACAAACTGTCAGTCACCTGTCAAGATGATTTTGTCGGGCGTTATTTGGGTGAAATAGATGTTGTTAAGCAGGTAAGTTATGATAATAATTACCTAAATTTTAAATTCCTCCAATTTACCAGTGACTATTAGTGTCTTTGAATGGAAATTGTACTTGGCGTGATTTAATAACCAAATCTTAGGTTAGTCAAAACCTGCATGAAATTCAAGCCACCAAAGCCGGGATGTAAAAACTAAGTCGTGACCGTCTGCATCTTAATTGATGCCTGTTTGTTCGAAGAAATTTCCTCTAGATTTTCTTTATTCAACAAAATGAAGTTATCTGGTGCTTGAAGTGAAAATACCTAATTGTATATAGACGGTCATGACTTTTTCTACACATCCCGGCTCTAGTTTAAATGTCGACGGCCATGACTAACCTAACTTTTGAAAGTAGCATTAGGAAGTTATCATTTTATTCTAAGTTACTAGTAAGCACTGTTAATTGAAAGAAAGTTGAAAATTAGGCAAATATTATTTCAATGTGTTTCCTTATTAACAATTATTTAGTCTAATATCGCAATGCGAATAGCTGCTTTGACAGGTGTTCAGGTGGCTGACAGCGCGGTTCAGCACTCCACAACTCTCGGCATTGAGCCAAAATTCAGTTTCCAAATGATACTTTCCCCTAGATGACCAGATGTGCAGCTACGTTCAGAAGAATACATTTGAGACTTGAAAATTGTTTCAAATGCTGATTGGGAGGCCAATGAAATTTGAGCTGCAACAAATTTAACACCAGGGTTTTTCTGTGATCTCTCTCTCTCTCCGCTCTAGACTTCTCTTAGCGTCAGATAGTATCCGTATTCTCTCAACAATATGCTGCCTGATGCTCAGCAGCTTTGACCTTGGCGGTAAAATTCTTGCCAGATGTGATGTATAGTCAATCACATACTGAATGCGTGACGCGTACTGTCTTTCCCAGCCTATCTTTATGGCGAGTTGATGCATTCGTCTTTTGGTCTTGATCAACCGTTGGTTTTGTTTTACGGTTCGCATCAGCTAAAGCTCTCGCTGCATTATACGAGGTGTGTTCAAAAAGTAAGGTGACTTTTCAATTTCCGCGGGCTACGTACATTCGAGTTTAAAACTTTTTATTCTGTTGTGTTGGTACACTCGTCACGATGATATGTACACAGTTTTAACTATATAGCTCGTGTTATTTTTCTGGCAGAGGCGTATAAGGTTAGAAGGGTTTGGTGTGCTCGGCGATTTTCTTCTTTCGAAAAAAATGGAGCAAAGAGTTTGCATTAAATTTGGTGTGAAAAATGGAATCCAGTGCTCTAAAACTCTTGAAATGTTGACAGTTGCATACGGTGAACCTACTCTGAGTAAGAGAAATATGTATAAGTGGTACAAGCTGTTCCAAGAAGGACAAGTGGATTTCGAAGACGTCCCAGCACATCAACAACAGATGAAAACGTTCAAGCAGTGGAAGAAATGGTGTTGAAAAATCGCCGAATTACCATCAGAGAAGTTGCTGAAGATGTTGGCGTATCGGTTGGCTCATGCCATGCTATCTTTTCGGACGTTTTGGGCATGAGACGTGTGTCAGCGAAATTTGTTCTAAAACTGCTTAATTTTGATCAAGAGATCCAACCAAAAACAGCACCACAGTCATGTCTCAGCCTTCATATTCACCGGATTTGGCTCCTAGTGACTTTTTTCTTTTCCCAAAACTGAAGAGACCCATGAAAGGACATCGATTTTCAACGATTGAAGAGATAAAAACTGCATCGCTGAAAGAACTCAAGGCTATACGACAAAATGATTATCAGAAGTGCTTCGATGATTGGAAAAAGCGTTGGCACAAGTGTATTATATCTGAGGGGGATTACTTTGAAGGAGACAACATAAATCTTGAGGACTAAATGAATATTTTTTGAGAAAACCATAAAGGCACCTTATTTTTTGAACACACCTCGTACACACAAGGGATCGTCCACAAATTACGTAAGACGTTTTTCTTTTGTTTGAATAAAGACTAGCATAAAATTGCTGTGAAGTTGAGAAGGACACAGTGATATAAACAAAAGAAAAACGTCTTACGTAATTTGTGGACGATCCCCAACGATTGATAGTCCAGAGGTCGGATTCCTTGGAAAAGTGTCGACGAAGCTCGTCATTCATATCAGCCAGATCTTCAGGCTTGAGAGAAACCTGAGTGTTGATATTTCTCCGGCTCATAAAGCATCGCTCTTCCTCTATAAGTCTATCGGATGCCTGCCCGTGGTTATTCTTAGTGTCGGCTCTCTTTCTCTTTTTCCGACTTGCACACACACACCAAATTATGTATATGTATATATTTTTAATGCATTAATGCTCTCATTTATATCCGCTCGTCATCCACCACCTCGCAGTACCACGTGACAAACAAGCCAATCAGAGCGCAGCGCGGCCATTTCTGCTTCGCAGAGCAGCATTGGTGGGATCCCCTTCCAGGAGGATATAAGTGAATGTTTACGTCCTAGGACTGCGGATATAACTGAGGTTCCAGTGTACTGTGAAATTGTCGCATGAAAAAATGTAACGTTTGGATTTTCCATTATTCTGAATGCTGTTAAAATTTGAATTTTTGATTTATAAAGAAAATTCGAAAAGTTGTTATGATAATCTTTTAGGGCATTTAGAAATCAAACATTTTTTTCTTGCCATTTTTTCATATCGTCCATTATTTGGCTTAAAAGGTTCATTTTCGTGTGTTTTTTTTCATTTTTAAATGCTATAACTCTAATAATTTTCAGTTTTATCAAAAAAGTTATTAGGATAAATTGTTCAAATTTTTAAGTACTATAAATACGAGGGTAGTTCAATAAGTCCTTAGAATGAAGTATAAAAACAATTTTTTTTGGGTAAATTTTTATTAATTTTTCAACATAATCTCCTTGGAGCTCTATACACTTGGTCAATCGCTTTTCAAGTTTTTTTAATCCTTCAGAAAAGTGCGTTTTCGGAAGTTCCTCAA
>NC_046664.1:10524959-10530693 GCF_010883055.1 Belonocnema kinseyi | reverse complement strand
TCTAGTCGGGAGTGGTGCTGACTGAAAACAGATGATTTGGAGCGATTCGCGCGCCATCTGTTGGTCATTCTAAGGACTTATTGAACTACCCTCGTAACTGTACAGAGAATTCTTGAATTTTAAGAAAAGTCTATGCTTCACTTATTTCAAATCTGTAGTCCGATGAGATCCGTAAGACCATCCATCAACTACAAGGTCCCGCGATCGATACGGAGAGCAATTTCTACTAAAATAGATGAATTTTCAAATTAAAAAGCCAAATTAAAAAAAGAAATACAGTGAAACTCTGATACTCTGCTGGTTTTTGGGCTGACGGTGGTGCGTAACAAGCCCGATTGACTTCCGCTCCGTTTTTGTTTGTCACGCATGAGCGACCACCGCACATCCCGCGCAGGCGCTTTTACTCCTACTTGCGGCGCGGCATCAATTCTCGGAAGAACTATATCAGGGGGCCGTATATCCGAGTTTCACTGTATAGTTGAACTTTGAACTGAAAAATGTTATAATTGACTTTTTAACAACAAAAAATTAATTTAAGAAAAAAAAAAATTTTCTATGAAATAATTGAATTTTGAATAAAACAGTTAAATTTTCAACCAAAAAGGATGACTTTTGAACAAAATTGAAGCCTTGGCTGAAATAACGTTTTATCAACATATCTTTTCTACCCATGAATTTCTATGTATATGAGTTTTTCTTTTAACTGTTGCTCTATTCCGCGGAAGCGCTGCAATCGAAAATTTAAAAATTGAATTCGGAATGTCAAAATAGTCGAGGTTATTTAATTCAATTTCCTCCGCTTCTATCTCAATTAACCTCGCAAGTGTACATATCTTAATCTCATTTAGAATTTTTGAAGGATAATAATAGAAAATTACATTCGCTTAAGAGTGTCGAAAAAAATTAAAAATTGAATTGGCCAAATTTGAATTAATAAAAATAACAATAATTAAGTTAGACCATTTACAAACTGGGCCCTAAGCATACTGTAAAAAATACAAATCTAATTTCTCGTATTTTCATTAAAAGAAAGGAAAGAAAAACACTTAATTATTCGTGTAATTGTAATTCAAAGTGTTATTTTTATTTTATTATAAAAATAATTTAAACAGTATTTTTAGTACAATTTCTGATAATTATTTATCACTCATTTATTTTTTTATTTTTGAATATTATATTTGACATTACCGGTTCTGGACGTTTTACTCCAGCCTCTCTAGCCCTTTTATTCTTTTCTGCGGGCATTTATAATAAATTTAACTTTGTTTTAGCTTTATTTAAAAGTCCAATGTTAGACTTAGAAAGGTACATTTTCGAAGCATATAAACTCGACTATTTTGACATTTCTCTCCCAATTCAATTTTCGAGTTTTCGATCGCAGCGCCTCCGCGGAATAGAAAAACATACATAGAACTCGATGCATATAAAATATGTGTTGATACAACGTTATTTCAGCCGAGGCTTCAATTCAATTGTTGAGTTTCCAACCAAAAAATTGAATTTGTGTTTCACAAAGATGCAATTTCTAATAAAATAAATGAATTTTTAAATTCAAGACAAACTTTCAACAAAAAAGTTTTATTTTCATCCCAAAAAATAGTATATAGTTGACTTTTCACTACCAAAATATGAATTTAAAACAAAAAGTAAATTTTCTACGAAATAGTCGAATTGTCAACCAACAAGGATGACTTTTTAATAAAATTGTTGAATTTTCAACTAAACAGTTGCATTTTTGTCCCATAAAGATGCAATTTCTACTCAAAATAGATGAATTTTTAAATTCAAAAGAGATATTTCCAGTAAAAAATTTGAATTTTTATCCAAAAAAGATTTTTAACCCAAACGAAACGACTTTTTAACAACAGAAGAATTTTGAAAAAGGATGCGATTTTAAATATATCAGAGATATCGCAAAAAACTCATTTAAAAATTTTCCTTATTCTCTCTGGTAAACCTTTCATTTTCCCTGAATAATAATAATCAAATCCAAATACAAATAGAATAAAATAATTTAAAATTAAAATTTAAAAATTTTATATTCATTCATGACAAGTATTTAGTTATAGATATTCTAGAAATATTCTAGGAATAATAAAAATCCAGAAATAATCAAGTTAATTCTAGAAATAATAAAAATGACTTTAAAAAAAATTGTTCTTAAGTAGGTTCGTTTTTCACTCGCCAGGTTTCTTTGGCGCGTATAATTAAATTCATATTAAATTTCTCATTAATGACTGCGAGTTATTTGTTTAATTTGCGAATTTCCAAAAATTACGTACGGCAATATTCGGTGGGACTCGGAATGACTCGGAACTAGAGCCGAACAAAAGGCAGTGTGCACACAGGCGCAGACCATTCTTAGCTCAGGTCAGACTTCTGCTTGGCACAGCTTGGCAGTTCGTCAAATTTTGCTGACGCGTTGTGTGTTTTCCAACGTTCATCTCTATTTTTCTCAAATGTATTCGACACAAGTCACGTTAAGAAATCACGACATGATAGGTGAAGTGTTTATGTAGTATCCACTGAACCCGTGTCGAAGTCGAACTTGTCAAGATCAGCTGATGAGCCAAAACTCCTTGTGCGAACCACCGAAGGAAGACCAGCCAGGCAAAATGGAGCAGAAACGCTTGTATAAACTTGTACTAACCGGAGGTAAGGAACTTTATCGCTATTCCACTCATTCTCAAATTGAACAAAATAAATTGGCCAAAGAAAGTGAGATTTGGTTTCGGTTTGTACGTTTTGGGCACGGAATAAAAATGGTTGCAGGAAAGCCTCGTGATATTGCTCCGAAATAGGTGGTCCATTTACTTTTGGAGACCACGTGTTCGTGTGCGATTTTAGTGTCATGATTTGGGGGATTTAATAAGGTGCTTTCTTTATTCCGATAATTTCACTGCTTCTTTTTTGCCTGGACGAAAGTTGATTATCGAGAGCGAAAGTAGAGCAAAAGCTGGCTTGTACGCATGGTTTCTGCTTTTCCATGCCCGTGAATTTGTGTCAAGGTTCTGCATTTTCCGCGTCTGATTCTAGTGTAATAACGCTTTTGCGCAATGGGGTGGAAATTCGAGTTTTACAGAAATTACCGTTTGCTAAAATTTTAGTATTTTCCAAAGAATTCCAGATTTTCTACCCATTTTCAATTTAATTCAAACATTTCTAGGAAGGGCAATTTGTTCTACTCGCAAAAATATTATTTTTACGGGTTTTATTTCATATGTGCCAGGGACGTTAATTAGGGTTCTATAGAACTGATGGATTTTTAAAAGTATGTTTTAAAAATACATTTTTATTTGTAATATTATTTTTTTTAATGTAATCAAATTTGAAATTTTTTTTTAATTATGCACTTATAAACAAAAGTCTGTACTTAATTAATAAATAAGCATTGGTCGAAATATAGCTCAAAAAATGTCCAGGAAATGACTTTTGCTCTACTTAAAAAAAATTATCTTTACGGTAAAAGTAACTTTAATGTAAAATAAATTAGGTCGCGACCTACTTCAGCGAGATATAATGGAAATTTTAAGCTGAAGAAAATAAATTTTACCCATAAATATAATAGTTTAATTACAAGTTGAAAAATTAATTTTTAACCAATTAAAAACAATTATTCAATAAGAAATTTGAATTTTCAACAACAACAAAAAAAAGGTTTATGAATTAAAATTATTATTCATGAATAAAGAAAAAATCTAATTTAAAGTAATTAGTTCAATTTTGAACAAAAAATGTAATATCTGCTATTTTAACCAACACAGATTTTCATTTAAAACAAAAATCAGTAGAATTCATTCAAGGACGGCGATTTTTGTAGAATTTTCAAGCAAAAAAAGTTATTTTATTAACAAAATACATGAATTTTCTACAAAATAGATAAATTTTTAACGAAAGAAAATTAATTTTTTACCAACAAAAAAATTAATTTTTCAACCAAAAACATGGATATTCGAAGGACGATTTCTGTAACGTTTTTTGACTTCTATACGTCCAAATAACGTTTTTAGGACGTTCTAATTACGTCTTTAAATTTCGGGCCCACTTATTATATTTAGAGTACAAAAATTAATTTTTAACCATAAAAAACTAATTGTGAACCAAACAGGCGCAATTTTCACCAAGAAGATGAATTTTCCACAAAATAGTTAAATTTTTAACAAAAGGAAATTAATTTTCAATCACGAAGATTAATTTTCTACCCAAAAAGGCGAATTTTTCAACAAAATACATGAATTTTCAGCTGAAAAATAATCATTTTTAAAGGGCGGTTTCTGGAACGTTCAGATAACATTTTCTGACTTGTATGTTCAAATAACGTTTTTAGGACGTTCTAATTACGTCAGTACATTTCGCGCCGCTGTGTATATTTACAGTTTAAAAATTAATTTTTTAACCATAAAAAACAAATTGTCAACCGAAAAAGATGCAATTTTTACCGAGCAGATGAATTTTTGCGACAAAATAGTTAAATTTTAACACATTAAACGTATTTTCCTCTATAATTATGAATCCTCAATAAATTAATTAATTTTGTACCAAATAGTTGAATTTTCGGCCAAACAAATGATTAACTACAAATGATTAATTTTCAACAAAGTAGTTAAATTTTTAATAACAAAAAAATATATTTTCAACTATAATTATGAATATTTATTAAAAAAAAATTTTAAACATAAAAAATCAAATTTTTAATCAAAGAAATTAATTTTCAACTTAAATAGAATAATTTCAATCAATTAAAAATGAATCTTTAATAAGATACCAAATCAAATTCATTTTTTAATAAAGTAGTTCCACTTTCGGCTACGTAGTTGCTTTTCGTTCAAACAGTGGAATTTTTAACCAAATAATATGAAATTTATACTTAAAGAGATGAATTTTCAACCAAGAGAATTAACTTCCCCCTAAAAAAAGTTGAATCCCCAACAAAAGACAAACATTTTTAAGCAAATGTAATTTTTATATTTGCATCAAAAAACAATAATTAAAAATATTAGAAAATCAATTTTCTACAAAATAGTTGACTTTTCAAACTAAAAGGATGAATTTAAAATAAAATAGGTAATAGTTGATGTTTCAATTTGAAATAGTTGAATTAGATCAAAAAACGGATTTTCAACAAATTAGATCCATTTGCAACCAAATAGTCAATTTTTCATCTCAAAAAGATACATTTTTACCAAAAAATGAATATTTAAATTTTCAGTTAATTAAAAATTAATTTTCAACCAGAAAAAATGAATTTTTAACAAAATAGCTCAGTTTCCTACCAAATAAATCAGTTTTCAAGTAAAATGATGAATCTTTAAACAGACTTCAAATATAAAAAAAAATTTTTTAACGAAGTAGTTCAACTTTTGACGATATAGTTTGATCGAAGCCGACTTCTTCTAAATAAAAAGGGATGATTTTACAGGTTGTATTTTATTACTAGGGATAACAATGATGTTATGTCGAGAGATTTTTAAAAGTATGTTTCAAAAATAAATTTGAATTTTTAATGCTCTTCAAAAAAAAATGTAGCAGATTAAAATTTTGGGTTTTACGATACAACTCATAAATGAAACTCTGTAATTAAATCGCGACGTAATTTGGTTAAAAATAGAACTATTTTGTTGAAAATACAAGAATTTTCTTGAAAAATTAATCATTTTCTTGAAAAATGGATTATATTGTTGAAAACTTAATTATTTCGTTAAAAACACGACTTTTTTGTTGAAAATTCATTGCT
>NC_046664.1:10510010-10524859 GCF_010883055.1 Belonocnema kinseyi | reverse complement strand
AAAATTTAATTATTTTGTTAAAAATGCAATTATTTCTTTGAAAATCCACTCCTTTCGCTTGAAGGTTCAATTGTTTGATTGATAATTTCATCTCTTTGGATACAAATAAAATTATTATTATGTTCAAATTTTAATTATTTTGTTAAAAATCCAACTATTTGGTTAAAAATACAATTGTTTTGTTAATTATTCATCCATATTGTTTGAAAGTTCAACTGTTTGTTTGATAGTTTCAACAATTTGGTAAAAAAATTATCTATATTGATGAAAATTTAATTATTTTGTTCAAAATTTAACTCTTGTTAAAAATATAACTATTTTATTAAAAATACACCTGTTTGGTAATTATTTGTTTTAAAATTCAACCATTTATTTACAAATTCTTTGTTTTAAATATAGAATTCAACTATCTGATTAAAAAATAAACAATTTGGTTAAAAATTAAATTATTTTGTTGAAAATTTGATTACTTAAAAAAACTGTTTTGTTGAATAATCTTTCTTGTTTGAAAATTAACGTTTTTGTTAAAATTATATTTGCAAAACAATTATTTTTACATGTTTAATTTCATATTTCCTAGGGCTAAAAATTGTTGTTTTTTATCAATTAGATTTGAAATTTTGAATTTATTGATGCCAATCATAAAGAAACTGCCATTTTTCTTAATAATAAAATTACCTTTAATTTTAAACTATTTTTTAGGGCCATGTGGAGGAAAGACGACCGGCCAAACTCGACTCTGCACTTTTTTCGAAAACTTGGGATGGAAGGTAGGCATCTTTTTACAAATAGAAAAATATCCTCCAAAGAAAAGAAAAATTGTACACAAGTATTCACTTTCTCTGCTGCGTTAGAGATCGTTTTTCAACGACTGTCGATTTACTCGAAAAAAAATTCGCATCTCCCAGTTTTCGGCTCCATTTCTAATATCGACCTTCAAAGTTCTCAAATTTTTCAATTTATTTATTAATATCTAGATAAAGTTGCCCCAATTCCCAATTTTTCTCTTCGAAATTGAAGGTCTAATCTTTCAATAAATCAATGATTGCCGAATGCATTTTCTTCAACTTAAATATACAAAGTAGAGCTTCTTACATAAAGCGAATTTAAAAGTAAAATTAAAATTTCAATGCACTCTTAAATATCTAAAGTGCTTTCCTCCCCCTCCCCCCCATCCCCCATTAAATCTCGACTATAAATTCTTAAAACGACTCGTGTAGTTTCCTATTTTCTGAAATTCTTTCTCTTGTCAGACGTGAAACGATACGACGTTGTATTTTTCAAGTACAAATCGCAAAACTCACTCAGAAAAAAGTAATCAAAACATGAAAATATTTTCAGAAGTCTGTAGTTTGAACTTGAATGTAAGGGAATTTTAATTAAATTATTTTCCTTTTTGTCAATCAGGCTCGTCTCAATTCATTTATGTTTGATGAATGATCAATCAAAGCCAAATTTTAATTATATCGGCCTGTCTGAATGAAAGGAATTAAATTTAATTAAGAATTAATTGCCTTTTTTCTGGGTGAGGTAAATTTGCTCGATTTTCCGCCTCAATGCGAGTACAAAAAAAAAAAAAATAAAGAAAAGAAAGTGGAGTGGTTTTGGGATTGTCATCTTCGTTGTGGATTCGATAGAGTGGTGGTTGTCTTCTTTTTCAGGTATTCCGTGTTCCCGAGACAGCGACCGTGCTGCTCAGGTATGCCACTATCACGCTAACAAATTTCGCATTTATTAGAGAGCATTGCATTTTTCAGACGTTTATTATCACGTCATTTTGGCCGACTAGGCATCTCATTTCTATCTCACACGAGCCTCAAATGCTCACCATCAAATTATTCTCAATTTTAACAAGACTCTCAATTTTCTTCATTTTATTCTACTTCTCAAGAATCTAAAATATCTAAAGCCTCTGAAACCATACGACAAATATTTTAAGCTTTGTTTTTTTTTATTCTTGTGAAAATTTAAAGTTTAATTATGCCTTGAATTTTATAACAGATTGAAAAAAAAAAACAAGATTCGTCAGGAAATATTGAAATCGAAACATTTTTATCAGTTAGTTTTTAAATTACTTTGTAGGGTGTCTATCGGACCGGGAATTTTTTTAAAGTGGTTTTATATATTTTATTACTCTAATTCTGAATCGGAAGAGGCAATTTTCTAAAAGAATTATAATTTTGAGTTTGAAACAGGTAATTTCAGTAAAGGAATTAAATTTCAACAACTGGGACAGGGCATTTTTATAAAGAATTATAATTTTAATTTTAAGTTCACTTTAGAAGATGAAAATTCGTTAAGAATTGCAATTTTTACTTTAGGAATTTTACAGGGATTTTTAAAAGTACATTTCTGTTTTATAAATCAGAAGTATAATTAATTAAACAAATTTCCGGTTCCATGTCGAAAATTATTATATATAATATATTTTATAACTTCCTTTTTCTCAATTTATAAATATATTATATTTTTAGTCTTTTTAAGTCTAATAGTTCAATTTTCGACCAAAAAACGAATTTTTAACCAAGAAAGATTTTTCAGTAAATAAAAATTTCGTTCAAAATGTGAAATTTTCCTGCCAAAAATTTTTTTTTTTTGGCTGTCAATAAGAAAAATTGTTTTGCGCAATGGGGTGAAAATTCGAGTTTTATAGACATGGCAGGAGCTAAAATTGTAGTATTTTCAAAAGAAATTCAATTTTTTATACGCATTTTCAATTTATATTCAAACATTTCTAAATATTTCTCGGAAGTGCAATTTGTTCTACTAGAAGAGAAAAATTATAATTTGACTTGGAACAAAAATATTCAGAATTTAAATCCTGATTTAGAAGGAGGGAATTAAAAAATAATAGTAAATTTGGTCAATAAATATAATTGTGATTTGGAACAGGGAATTTTGGAAATAAAATTCGTTTTGATCTGGTACAGGGAATTTTCTAAAAGAATTATAATTCCAATTTTGCACGCGGAATAAATAAATTAAATACAAAAAAATTATTTTTTCTTGGAACAGGTAACTTTTTTCACGAAAATGAAAAGTTTGAAAGTTCATTTAAATTCTGATTTATAAAAAAAATCCTTGGTCACTGTCAGATATTGAAAATTCCTTGTTCCAAATGAAAATTTAATTTGAATTTACAAATTGTTTTTTTTTGTAACTTTTATATCGTGATTTAGAAGAAGGGAATTTAAACAAAAATTAATGGAAAATTTTGTAAATAAATATAATTCCGATTTGGAACAGGGAATTTTGGAAAAAAATTTCATTTTGATCTGATACATGGAATTTTTGAAAAGAATTTTAATACAGAGTTTGCACGAGGAATAAATAAATAAAATATAAAAAATTCTTGGAATGGGTAATTTTCGCCATAGTACGGAAAATTTATTTAATTAATTTTATTTCTTATTTATAAAACAGAAATGTACTTTAAAAAATTCCTGTTTCCAGTCAGAATTCTTCGGATTTTGAAAATCTTTGTCACAAATTACAGTTTGTTTGAATTTACAATTTCTTTTATTTTTGAAAGTAAAAATTTGGAAGTACTTGAAAATCCCTCTTCCAAATTTTAGAAAAAGAGTTAATATATTTCTGAGTTGCATTAGTAAGTTTTATAAGTAAATATAATTATGACCTAGAACAGGGAATTTTTGCAAAAAATAAATTGTGACTGGGAATACGGAGTTTTGTAAAAGATTTCGATAAAAATAATAATTTTTTTCTTGGAACAGTTAATTTTTGTCATGGAATAGGAAATATGGGAAATTAATTTCAATTCTGATTTCTAAAAAGGAAATTTAGAGAAATAATCCCTGTTCCAAGTCAGAATTCTTCACATTTTTAGATCATCTTGTTTCAAATCAGAATTTGGTTGAATTAAAAAAAAAAATTTTTGCAAATAAAAATGTTAGAAAAAGAGAGTTACTATATTTCTCAAATACAATAGTAAATTTTCTAAATAAATATAATTCTCACCTAAAACAGGGAATTCTAGAGAAAAATTACATTGTGACTGACAATAGGAAATTTTCTAAAAGAATTCTAATTCTATGCTTGCCCGAGGAATTAATAAATAGAAAATAAAAAAATCCCATAAAAATAATAATTTTTTCTTGGAACAATTTGGTTGAATTTACAAATTTTTTGTTTGAAAGTAAATATTTTCCAGAATTTTAAATTTCTCTTTCAAATTTCAGAAAAAGGGATTTATAAACTATATTTCTAAATATTAACAGAAATTATTCTAAATAAATATAATTCTGACTTGTAAAAGGGAATTTTATAAAAAATTATAATTCTTTTACCAAATTCTTCGCTACAAATCAGAATGATATATATTTACAACCTTTTCGTTTAAAGTCTTTCAAATGTTTTGAACTCTTGTAAATTAATCGAGGGAAAACCAGAAACCGACCGAGAATTGTTAATCATTAATCAGGTAGACACCCTGATTTTTTATTTTGTTTTAAAAGAAACGTTACATAATTAATTGAGATAATTTATTTTATTGTTTTGTTATTAGCAATATCCTAAGGATGTTGAAAATAAGAAGAGAAACTATTGGTTATAATTTCTTTATTCATTTGATATTATTTTTGGATTTTTTTTTAATGTATGAAAGTCTCATGCAATAATTTATACTTTACTATTATTTTAAAAAGTTACATACTTTATTTTAAACTTTTTCATACTTTATTAGTTTATAATTTACTCTATTGAATGTTTTTGATGCACGAATCAATTGACAGTAAGGAACAAGTTAAAACTACTAAAGTTCTGTAAAAATTCTCCTTTGCTCACTACATTTTGTTGTTTAAAATGAATGTGTTTCTAAAAATATTAAAAAATAAAAATATTTTCAAAAATGAATTTCTAAAATTTGTTGATATCGTCTGAATTTAGTAGTGGTTAATCCTTCCGCAAGAAGTTGAATTTTCGAAAGAAATATTTATTTTTGACAGAAAATATAAATTATTTATTGAACATGAATGTTTGAAAACTGCATGTTTAGTCAATAAATATCAACCCATTTCATTTATCATTTTTCAATCTGTATTAACTGACGAGTCAAGCGTGATTACTAGATAAAATTAAAAACTTGTAATGTTCCATAGCCGCTTTTCTGGCTGCGATTTCAACTCTTTGGAAACACAGACTGTGTCTCTAAAAACAACCGGATATTAAAGGAGTGTTAAGTCACTCTTGACAATTGAGCAAATTAAAATGAACTAAAGTCACATAAAAATAGCTAAACTTGAAGTATGTAGTTGGAAATTAGCCGAGCCGCAAATTAGAGGCATTCCTAGAAAGTTGTATCTACATATGTATAGGTACTTTTGTATCTAAAACTGTTTAAATCTTGAGTAGAAGAATACCTTATGTTGCTTTGTTGGAGACACAATCTTTACGCATTTTTATATTTCTAGATTCTAGAAATTTAAGGTCAGTTATGGAAATATTTTGTCAGGCTTCAATCTCATCCTCCCTCTGCTTTTGTTCAATTTCAGTGGCGGCATCAAGTTTTCAGACCTGAACGCAGAAGAGGGTGAGTTGATTTTAAATAAAAATTATGCATTTGCTTTTCTATTTGCCAGAATTGCAAAATTACACAACAAAAGTTGTAATCATCATCGAAATTGAATGCTCAAACATTAACATTTACCTCAAGCTAGCAACAGTTTTTATACTTATCACATGTTCATGTGCTTGCTATTTGTTCTTAATTCCTTTGAAGACTTTACGATAAGGATGATTTATGACTACTTTTATATAAAGAAAAAACTATAATTAGTTTACATCATGCTTTTGTTACTTGGGGAAGGACTGAAAGTAAATGTATTTCAGAGAATATTCTATTGTAATAATATGAGCTTTTACGTTCAACTTGATACTAAATCGATTTGCATTGATGATAAGTACTGGAAAAAAAGAGTCCGTTTTATAACTGAGAACCGTAACAATCGAATTTCATTCATAAGAAGTCTATATTTTATGTAAAAAGAGACTCTAATAGTTTTAATCTTTATATATATATATAAAAAAATTATTATACCGGAATTCACACTCTTTCCTTGATTCCTCTTTTTTCAAAGAGCTTTCACCTTTCTCTCATTTTTTCGCTTAAATGCGAACTGAAACAGCACTCAATAAGAAAATAAAAACTATTTGTCGTTAAAATTTGATTATTTTTTATTGAAACGTCTACTATTATATTTTTTGTTACAAATTTTATTTCTTGGTTGAAAATTTTATTGTTTTGTTAAAAACTACATAATTTTGTTCAAAAGTCATCTTTTTTTTGTTTAAAATTCAACTCCTTTGTAGAAAATTCGCCATTTTGAGTTAAAAATACTACAATTTGGTTGATATATTTGCCTTTAATTTCTTTTGGTTAAAAATGCAACAGTTTGGTTGAAAATCGATTTTTTTTAAGATTCATTTGCTTTGTTAAACATTCATATTTTTTAAAATTTAATTCAACTTTGAATTAAACATTAATCTTTTTTGATAGAAATTTCCACTTTTTTGGTTGATAAGTTAACTGAAAATTATTCAGTTTTGGACGAGTATTAAACTATTTTCTAGAGTATATATAAGTAACTTTTTTTTGAAAATTCAAATTTTCCGGTTAAAAATTCCATCGGTTTTGTAGAAAATTCGTCTTTTGTGTTCAAAATTTCAAACGTTTGTTAAAAATTCAATTATGTCGTTGAAAATTCATCTATATATGTTGAAAATTAAACCTGGGTGAAAATTCTTATTTTTGGGTTTAAATTAAAGGGTTTTGTACCAAATTTGTCTTTTTGGTTTGAAAATTCAACTGTTTGGTTGAATTTTCGTCTGTCTTGAATCAAAAGTCTTTTTTGATTGAAAAATGAACTCTTTCGTTAAAAAGTTGCACTAATTGGCTAAAAATCCAACCTTTTTGATAAAAATTCGTCTCTTTCCTTTGCTTAAAAGTTTAACTGTTTGGTGGAAACTTAAACTATTTGGTTGAAAATTCATCTTTCTTGGTTGAAAATAATTTTTTGTTGAAAAATTCTATTTTCAATTTTGAAATTCGTAATTTTGATTTGAAATTTCAAAATTTTGTTAAAAATTCAACTATTTCGTAAAAAATGAACTTCTTTGTTGAAAATAGTCTCTTTTCCTTGAAAGAATAATAATAATAATTTTTTAAATTGAAAATTCAACTCTTTCTTTGGAAATTCATCTTTCTGTGTTGAAAATTAACTTTTGATGAAAATTCCAATTTTTTGTTGAAAAATGGAGTTTTGTAAAAAATTCTTCTTTTGGGCTTGAAAATTCATCTATTTGGTTGAATTTTTGTATGCCTTGAATGGAAAATATTTCTTGATTGAAAAATTAATTGTTTTGTTAAAAAGTTCAATTATTTGTATAAAAATCTAACTATTTAATAATGTTGTACTTTTTCTTGAATGTTTAAGTGTTTGAACTGTTTTTTTTTTTTTGAAAAACTATATCCTCTGATTAAAAATTCATCTGTTTCGTAGAAAAAATTTTTTTTGTCTGAAATTTAAATAGTTTCCTAAAAATTTAACTGTTTGGTTGTAAAATCCACTGTTTCGTTAAATATGAAATTTTGCATTGAAAGTTCAATTCTTTGGTTGAAAATTCGTCTTTTGGGATTGAGAATTCATCTCTTTAGGTAGAAAATAAAATTTGTTGGTTGAAAATTCAATAATTTTGGTAATAATACAATATATTTCGACTTTTGCTCTTTTAAATCTTTGAAATTGAAATACTTGACAATATTTTCGACTCAGAAGGCTTTGAGTTTCCATATTCTTAAAATATAAACAATTTGAATTGGACAGAAAACAAAAATTTCTTTCTAAATGTAAAGCAGTCTTGAAAAAACTTTCTAAAGGAAGAGAGCTTGCTGAAATTTGTTTTTAAAAAATAAGGAAGAATTCTTGGCAAGAATTCAAGAGTTTCACTCTTTCCTGACAATCGCTGGACTTGACTGGACGGAATTGACGAGCCTAGACTATTATAGCTGTTTGTTAGCTTTAAATTTAAAAAAAATTCCGTACTTATATTTATCCCAAGGAAATAAAGAATGGCTTCAAGCCAAACTGATCCAAGTTGTTTCTCATTGTCAGTGCCATAAACATTATGGCAGCTACGAATATTTCCGGTTCGCTGAACCTTCACCTCCAGACTAATCGAGTATGTAAAACATTCGGTTCTTTTTATTTGATATTCAATGCCACAATTATTTATCCATTTCCTTGAAATTAACCAGCTTTTTTTGATGGAGGAACGTTTTTTCCGGCCCTCAAAGTCGTTTGAGAGAGTGGGTTTTAACCGCACGGTATAAATTACAATTCAAGAGACCATAACGTCCTTATTTCTTTTAGCCGTTTTTTTATACTCTAAAGTTGTTTTTGTGTTATTTAAAAACTTTATATTGGCAACATAAAGACTTTACATTGTTACTTTGAGTCATAGCTTCGGATCAGAATAAAGAAATAAAAATTGATAACTTTTAAAGAAAATGTTCAAATTTCTATTATGCTTTTTTGAAGTTTTTAGATTTAAATGGTAATTTTGGGAATTTTTGAATTGCAAAAAATTTTTTAAACATATTCAATTATTTCATTTGTAGTTTTTCAATTGGAAACGTTTCAATAAAATAATTATTCCATTTTAAGGTTTCGGTCTCGAAAAATTCTTATTTTTGTTTCAATATTTGGTTCCACTAATTTTTTTTTATTGTAATTTATTGTATTTTCGGTTCAAAACGTATCTTTTTTGGTTAAAAATTGAAGTCTTTTTACAAAATTCAACAATTTTGTTAATAAGTCATTCTTTTTTATTTCGAATTCAACTGTTTTGAAAACGTCATTTGTGTTGAAAATTCCACTATTTTGGTAGAAAAGTAATACTTTTTATTAAAAAATGCAACATTCTGATTGAAAATCAATGAATGCAATTAAAACCTTTTTGGTTGAAATTCAACTACTTGGTTGAAAATTGAACTGCTTTTTTCATAATTAATTTTGTTTATTGTAGAGAATTTACGCTTCATGTTTTTTAGTTTTAAACTTCAAATGTTTGGTTAATAATATCAATTATTTGGTTGAATATTTATTTCAAAGTAAAAATTTTTCTCTTTTAGTCAGAAAATTATCTGTTAAAAACTCATGTATTTTATTGAAAGTTTTTCTTATAGGTAAACAAAATTAATCTATCATGGTTGAGGATTAAACTATTTTGTAGAAAATTATTTTGTTATTGGATTAAACTATTTTTCTTTTGACTAAAAATGTAACTGTCAATTTTTTAAATTCTTTTTTTTATTTGAAACTTTAAATGTTTGGTTGAAAATTAAGCTCTTTGGTTAAAATTCTTTTTCTTTGTTGAAAATTAATTTTGCAAATTGAAAATGATACCATTCCATTTTTGATTGAGAAATTGATATTTTTAAGAAAAACTGATTCTTTTTCAGATTAAAAATTGATATTTTTAATTATATTTTAATGATATTTGATATTTGATTAATGATATTTTTAATTAAAAAAGTAATCTTTCTTGGTTAAGTATTAAACTAATTTGTTGGAAATGTGTTTTTTGTTCTTAAATTCAACTGTTTTTCATTTAAAATCAAAATCTTTTTGGCTTGAAACATCACTATTACATTTTTCGTTAAGAATACATATTTTTGTTGTTGAAAATGTATTTACTTGGTTGAACTGCATTGTTCAAAATTCATTTTTTGTTCATCTATTTAATTTAAAATTATATATTTTTTCACTGAAAATTTAACTATGCCATGTTTGGCTGAAAAATTATGTTTTTGTTTAACAAATCATATATTTGGTTGAAAGTTAATTTTTTTTGGTAGGAAATTAATTTTCTTGCTTGAAAATTCATCTTTGAGGATTAAAAATTCAAGTATTTTGTGAAATTCGTCTTTTTGGATAGAAAATGATGTTTTTTTTTGTATAAAAGTTATCTTTCCTCATTGAAAATTCCTTTTCCTGGATTGAAAGTCAACTATTTTGTTGAAAACTAAACTCTTCGGGTGGAAAACTTAACTATCTTTTGAAAATATCCTCTTTATGGCTTGAAAATTTAACTGTTTGGTTGAAGTTTAATCTGATTTGTCTGGAAATTCCACCATTTGTTTGAAAATTAATCTGTGTAGGCTAAAAATTAAACTATTTTGTTGAGAATTTAATGAAATATTTAAAATTCGTAATTTTTGATTGAAAATTAATCGGTCGTTCTTTTAATTACTATTTTCATTAAAAATTAAACTGTTTTATTGAACATTTGACAATTTAGTTTTAATATTTGTTAATATGAATATGATTCGGCCGAGAACTGGAAGTATAATAATTTTAGGAGGATTTTGGTTATTATAGATTGCATAATTCAAAACTTGTGATTCTAATCCATGTCCTTGAGTACCAGCACGATGTAGGTTTCTGGTACGATGGAATAAAACTCCCTCGGTTGGCTTCTTCGTAATTTTCAATTTAAACTCTTATGTAGAGAAATTGCGATCAGAATTCGCTCTTTTCTTTTCGTTTCAGCGTTTTATATTTCTCTGATAGTGAGTAGGATTTATTGACGTAAGCGGAATTGTTATACGTGTAAATATGACACCGCGATCTCACGTTCAAGATACAAAAGGAAAAAAAATATAAGTTCATTTTTCTGATTTGTGTCTTTTATTACAAATGTGAAAGAATGTTAATCAAAACTGAATTAAAAAGACACTTTGAAAGATAAATTTGTATAAAATTCAAATCGTATTATTTTGATAAAAGTTAGTTTACTTAAACAATTGTGAAGTCTGACTAACTACCGGCAATAAATTCCGGTACATTTTTTAGATGCATCTTTAGGTGGTGATAAAATGGCAATTATTTAATGTAGCCAGTTGATCATTGCAAGAATTACGCGTGACAACTATTTGCTTATAAATTATTTGCAAGCATCTTGTTTGGAATGGTGCCAAATATAATTTTGACAAGAAACGTCGACCTGTTTTGCACGAGACAAAAACAAGTTTTGCTTGACCAATTTGCGACTAAATTTTCTTGTTTACAAATCGTCTTAAACTTATTTGTACAAAAAAAAAAAATCGACAAATTGAAGTTTAAATTAGTAGGATTGCGAGAAGGCAAGAAACTTGATTTGTTTAATGATTCAGAGCCAGTTCGCCAACGTAAATTGATTTAGATGAGTCTTATGACTGAAGCATTTTGATCCGTACCTTCTTGATGAAAGTTGACGCAAGAAAAAAGTTATGTAATAATTTTTGGCGACTTTCCAAAGGGGTGTTTTGTCACACGTCTCTAAAGTTTAAATTATGGACTCAAGTTACTGAGCCCAATATTGTGTTTTATTAGGAATTAATAGAAATATTTGATATTTCCTTTTTTTTATTCAGATCTTTGGCTGAAGCTCTAAACTTGATAATGAATTTTTGTAAAAAAGTAGAATCAAAATGATCTTTAGATTTATTTTAAGAGATATAATTAGTAATAATTAGTGAAATTTATTAGAAAGAATTAAATTTCCTTATTAAAGTCAGGTTGGCTCCTGAACCGAGAAATGACTAGGAATTTTACGAATTTTCAGATGATAAATCTACCCAATTACTTGAAATATCACACATTTAAAAAAATGTAATTTTCAGTTGTTAAAATTGTTCAATTATGAAGTAATTGAGTTTACAGTGTGTAATTGCACAAGCTTTTATCTACAAAATTTCCATTTTGGGTCTTAAATTTTAAACGCACATTTTAAATTTGAAAATTTTTTAATTACCGTTTTGAAGAATTAATCAATTAAAAATTAAAAGCGTTTAATTTAAAAAAATTTTGATTCCTTTTTTTTTCAATTGCTCAACTTTAAATATAAATTAATTAATGACTTTTAAAACTATACTATAGTTTGAGTTAAACTCTTTTATTCAATTTTAAATCCAATTAAAAATTTCTTTTAATCTCAAATATTTCATTTTTACCCCATTAAATTTGAGATTTTTAAATTTAAAAATAATAATTTTTTAATGTTAAGCAATGTTTTAATATTCATTTACAATGAGAAATTACAATCAAAATATTTAAAAAATAAAACAATTTGAAACTGAATGGTTTAAAGTAGCCTTGAATACTTAAAATTTCAGAGTGTTAAATTAAAACTTGGAACGTTGCAATTTTAATTTTTTCATTTAAAAAATGTTCAGTTCGTAAGTGAAAATGTTTAATTTTCATGTATAAATAGAAATTGAACTATTATTATTTTGTAACGACTTAAAATTGAAGTAATTCAACTTGAAAGGATTCAGATACAAAAAAGACGTTTGTATTTTACAATTCTAATTTTATAAGAAAGGTGAGAAATTTTGGTATTTAATTGTTTTCAAACCGGAAGAGGATGTTTTTGGTTTTTTCAATTTATTTAGTTAAGGGCGCTCAAATGTTGTACTTCTAACAATTTTACTGAGTTTTTTGCGAGGGAATTTTAGTTTTTAATTTAAGGAGGTATTTTTAATTATTTTTAATTTGATTAAATTATAATTTTAATTAAATTGAAGGAGGAATTTTTAATTTTAAATATTGTATGTATTGGATAATTTTCTATTTTTAACAGTTTTATTCAGTTGGAAGGGATGAAATTTTTATTATTTTTGTTCCCTAATTGAAAGAGGTTAATTTTTTATTCTAAACATTTTTATTAAGGGAATTTTTGTTCGGAAAAAATTTAAATTTTCTATTTTTTCTAAATTGGAAGAGAGACCTTTTTCATTTTTTAATTATTTTATGGAGTTTTTCTGAATTGGAAGAATTTATTTTTTTCTTTTTAACATTTGCATTGAGTTTAAGGGAAGAATTTTTTTTAAAAATTGTTTTCTGAATTGGAAGAGGATAATTTGATTTTGGTTTTCAATATTTTATGAATTAGGAAAAGGATAATATTTTATGTTTATCATTTTTATTGATTTGGAAAGGAGGAAAAATTCGGGTTTTAATTTTTTTTGAATTGGAAGAGACCCTTTTTTATTTTTATCATTTTTATTGAGTTTAAGGAAATAATTTTTCACATTAAATTTTTGTATGAATTTTGAGAGGGAAATTTTTAATATTTTCATTTAATTAAAAGGCAGGAAATTTTAGATTACAGTATTTTCCGAATTGTTAGAAGGATACTATTTTATTTTTTAAATTTTTAAAAGGATTGGAGGAGGCAAATTTGGTTTGTAACAGGACATTTTTTTTAAATTTGTATAGAGTTGGAAGGGACGAATTTTTTCTGAATTGGAAGAGGCCAATCTATTTTTTATTGGAAGAGGATAATTTTTTATTCCTAAAACTTGTATTCAGCTGGCAGAGGGACATTTTTTCTTTTTAGCATTTTTATTGAGTTAAAGAAAAGAACTTGTCAATTTTCAATATTTTTCTAAATCGATGGATGATTATTTTTAACACATTTTTATTGATTTGGAAGGGAGGAAATTTCGGTTTTCAATTTCTTCTGAATAGGAAAAGAGACATTTTTTTGTTTGAAATATTTCTATTGAGTTGAAAGAGAACATTTTTGTTTTTTTTTTAACTGGGAGCGGCTACTTTGTTTTTAACATTTTTATTGAGTTGAAATCTTTTATCAAATAATTTAACAGTTTCTTCGGAGTAAAATAAAAAATTCGCTAAATTTTCTTTGATACTTTTATCTTGAGTTGAAAATTTTTCCATATTGAGGAAAAGCTAAATGGGATTATTCTAAAGGCTAAAAGTACTAAAGTATCCTGGTGAAGTGGATCGATACAGTTCGATTCTACGCAGTTATAAGTTTTTATAAATGGAACATTAAAAAAACTTTGAAAAAATCTAATTTCTTACCCGGCTTAAAATTGAAGAGAGAAATATTATTTTAGAAAAATTGAAGTGTTTTCTATAATTTTCAAAATTTTATAATTTTTTTAGGTGTCTCAAAATTTACATACACTAGCATCATCAATACATTATCAGTTCATATTATTAGAATACATTATTAGTGAATTAAAAAAAAATTAATCTTATTAAAAAAAAAATTTAATACTTTTTTGTGGATTTGAATAGGATAATTATTTATAAAACATTTTTGCTGAAATGGAGAGGAGGAAATTTCGATTTCCTATTTTTCTGAATTGGAAAAGGGACATTTTTTGTTTTTAAGACTTTTGTCGAGTTAAAAGGAATAGCATTTTGATTTTAAAATTTTTTCTGAATTGGAAAATGGTGAATTTGTATACACAACATTTTTATTGAGTTGGAGGGAGGAAACTTCGATTTCCTATTTTTTCCGAATTGATTTTTTTAATTTTCAACCTTTTTATTGAGTTGGAAGAAAAGAGATTTTGGTTTTTCAGTATTTTAAGAATTTGAAAAGGATAATATTTCATTTCTACCAGTTTTATTGAGTTTGGAAGGGTTGAAATTGTGGTTAGATATTTTTTTCTGAATTGGAATAGGCCTTTTTTTCTTCGTAGCATTTTTATTTTAAACTTTTTTTTCTGTATTGAAAGAAGGTAAATTTTTATTCCCAGCATTTTTAATGAGTGTATTTAGATTTTCTATTTTTTCTGAATTGGAGAGGGACATATTTTTAAAAAGATCACCATACATTATTCGTGGATGTTTTCAGAATTTCTAATCAACGAGTTTTAGGTTTTCTCTTGAATTCCTTTGAATTTTTCTAAATTAATTTTAAAACCTACTAACTTCAATACAGTCTGTCAAGTTAAAGCGTGGGTGGCTTTACTCGCAGTCGGTAAGGTGTATCGACATGATTTTGGTGTCAAAATATTAAGAAGAGCTCCCTCT
>NC_046664.1:10488677-10509910 GCF_010883055.1 Belonocnema kinseyi | reverse complement strand
GAGGGAGCTCTTCTTAATATTTTGACACCAAAATCATGTCGATACACCTTACCGACTGCGAGTAAAGCCACCCACGCTTTAACTTGACAGACTGTACATCTGTGGATTGTTTTTAATTATCTTTATTTTTTTTTAATTCTTCGGAATTCATCTGAATTCTTGTTAATTTATTTTGAATTCTTTATAATCTTTATAATAATACTGAATTCAGTAGATTTTTTTTTAGTTTTTATTCAATTGATACTGAATTTCCTTGAATTTTTCTAAATTAATTTTATAACCTAGTAGATTCAATTCATCGAATTTTTCTCATTCCCATAAAATCATCTAAATGCACTGCAATTTTATAAAAATAGTGGATTTTTTTTCTATTTAAAAAAATTCTATTAACTTAAATTCTTTTCTATTCAACTTGAATGGTTTTTTTCTGACTTTGTTAAAATCGCACTTTTTTGAATTCTTTTAAATTCAAAAGCACATTATTCATTTTTAGTCGCTTATTGAGTTAAAAATTATTCATTTTTTGGTTTACTTTTTAGCTTTTTTTTCAAGTAAATTAGACTTGACTTTAAATATGAATGGCCTGGGAAAATGAAAAATGAGTCAGGGAAATATCAAGGAAACGTCAAGGAATTTTGACAATGAAGTTGCGCGGTCACCCTATAAATAGATTTTATGCTTAGTACTTGGAACCAAAATTTAAAGCACTAAATGATTTATTTCTTTAACTATTTTGAGAGGATCAGCAAAAAAAGCTGATATAAATAATTCAAGTTAATTTTAATGAATTTATATCTACTCATGAATAAAAATAAACATGCTAGTGCTTCTCGGTTTGAATCAAATCCGTATTTAGATTGAAAAATTGGCTTATTTCAATAGTTTTTGGATAAAACATTTTTTTTTAAATTCAAAAACCAGAAAAAAGGGTTTAATTTATAATAAAAAAAGTTGAATTCAATGAAAAAGAAGAATTTAGAGAAAGAAAACGAATCCTTAACCGAAACAGATTAATTTGCAACCAAATAGTTGAATTTTTAACTAACACGGATACATTTTTGCAAAAAAATGAGAATAGTTAAACTTTCAGTTAAAAAAATGTATTTGCAAAGCAAAAAACGGTTTTTTAAGAAAATAGATACATTTTTCACCAAATAGAATTTTTAACCAAAGAGATGAATAACTTAAAATGATGAAACTTCAACCAGAAAAATTTATTTTTTAACAAAGTAGTTCAATTTTCTACCAAATAAATTTTTAATTTAAAAAGTTGTATACTTAAAGGAAATTTAATATTTGAACTAATAACATTTTTATTTTAAGTAAAAAAAAAAACAATTGAACTCAACTAAAAAAGAACATTTTTAACCAAATATTTGAATTCTCAACCAAAAGATATTAATTTTCAATAAAACAGTTCCTTTTTTACAGAAATAAATTTTATTGTATTGTATTTAAAAAAAAAAGAATGACTTAAAAAAAATTGTTGAATGTTTAACCAAAAATTTAATTATCAACTGAGAAACATAAATTTTTAACCAAGACTTAAATAGTTCAATTTTAAATAAAAAGAATTAATTTTCAAAAAAAGCTCAACTAAAATGAATTTTGAACAAAGGAGTTTCATTTGCAACCAAAGATTTGATTTTTTATCTGCAATGATGAATATTTAACTGTATAAACTTGAGTTATAAAACAAAAGGATTATTTTTAAAACATAAGATAAATTTTCATCAAAAAAATTCAGCTTCTATTGAAAAAACACAATTTTTCAATAAAATAAAGGAATTCGAATACTTTAATTTTCAAACGAAAAAGATTAATTTTTCCCCAGAAACGACGGTTTTTTACAAAGTACATGAACTTTTAACTAAAAAGGACAATTTTTCAACAAAAAATGGAATAGATAAATATTTAGTTAAAAACGAAAATAACAAAAAAATCGACTAGATATGAATTTTCGACTAAAATGATTATACATAAAATGAAATAGATTAATTTTAAATTACAAAGATGAATTTTCCACAAAAAATTTAACTTTCAACCAAAAAGATAAATTTAAAAAAAAATTAATTTTAAACAAACCATTTTCAGTAAAAAATTAATGTTTAATCAGAGAGATGAATTTTCAACTAAAATAGTTTAATTTTTTAACAAAAAATTGAATAGTTAAATTTTTAGTTAAAGAACTTTGTGTTTAACCAAAGAGATTATTTTTTAACTAAAATTGTATCATTTTTAATTGGAATAGTTACATTTACAGTTAAAAACTATTTGTCAAAAATTAATTTTCAGCCAAAGAAAGCACGAATTTTCTATTAAAATGCGAATTTTCAAGCAAAGAAATTGTTAACAACAGAGTTCAAATTTCATCCAACTAATTAAATTTTTATTGCAAGATATTTTCTGAACGAAAAATGTAGTAGTTGGTATTTTAACCAAAAATATTTTCATTTTTATATAAAAACAGTTGAATTTTCGACTAAGAAAGAATTTTCATTCAAAAGAGAGAAAAGAATTCAAACAAATTTTCTACTAAAAATGATGAATTTTGAATAACATACATGAGTTTTCTACCAGATATTTAAATTTTCAACTAAAAATGATAAATTTTCAACCAAAAATAGAATAGTTGAATTTTTAGTAAAAAAAAAAATTAATGAAAACCCCAAAACCAAATCTTCAACAAAAAAAGTTAAATGCAGTAATATATAAAGCTACTTTTACAAATAAGGAATCATCGTCATTCGATTTTATATTGCTATCTAACAAAAATAAGCACGCTCTCGAAAAAATTCCCTGACTTGAAAAAAAATGTCCTGACATATCCAGGTTTTTCCAGGTATATAAAATTTCCCTAAAAATTTCATGTTTTCCAAGTAGGGCAGATATCCTGTTGATATTTCAAATAAAAACCGATTGTAAATTTAAATACAAAAATTGAGTGTTTAAGAGAAATATATATATACTGAAGGATGAAGTCTTCCTCATTTCAGTGTATGGAATTTCATACTCTTCGATCTAGTGTATGGATCTCCATCCACTTCATACATACTCCGCCGCACCTACTTTGATAATTCAAGAAGTCAAAATGCACTCCAAGTCCCATATAATAAAAGTTTCGGGGATTGTATCGCACTGGCCTTGTTACTAAATCCGTGCCCTCGAAACGTAAGCAGATAGAGCTGCCAGTATCGCTTCCAATTAGAATGCATAAGATTGCGCAATATACTTGATTGAGTACTCGCGCACTGCGACCCTTCCGGAGCAAAAGAGTCGCAACCGTCTCTCGCCCTGACCCTTTGGAAAACTGCGTGGGCAATCAGTTGTAGGAATTAAAAAACTGGACCGGCTTTTATGGGACCTGGAGTGTAATTAATTGTAAAATATAGTGCAATAGATTAGTTACATTTAGATTTAATTTGCCGTAAGTATCTCATCTTATTTCATTCAATTGCAAATTTAAAAGAAAAATCCTCCTAAATGTAGCTGATTTGGGCGAGATTAGGACTTCTGACCCATTTAAAGTCTCAAATTTATATTCGAAATTGAAGATTTCGATTGACGAGGAAGCCAAGTGGCCGGAAATTTTCAAGGTTGAATCCAACGAGGGTGAGTCGTAAGCCCTCGAAAAACTCCTTGTATCGCTATTATTGATCACCAGAAGATGTTGAGTAACATTTCAAAAAATACGCCACGTATCTACATTAAGGTGGCCGAAAAAAGATTTATTCTTTATTTTTTAATATTTCACCCCCTCATTTTATATTATTTGGTAAAAAAAAATTACTATGCAAATATGGAAAATACTAACTTTGCTTTAAAAATTTCTTAAAGGGTGACTTTCAGTGAATTCGATGGTGCATTTAGTTACAAAATAAAATTTGTGAAGCTCTTATGAAGTATTTATTATTTTTCTCGTATTCAAGCGATTTATTGACGTTTTAGCGCTTCGGGGCCAAAAACTAACTCTAAACATTTTTTTAATTATAAGAAAATCAGGAAAATTTTTTTCACTGAATAACAGAAAATGAAGGGATGAAATTTAAAAATCTAAGATTTGTTTTTTTTTACCACTAATCTACACGTATTGTAAATCCTTTTTAGTTTATTTAAAAAAATCTCTTTAATAATTTGTTGGAATTGCTAGACTCATTTCATTAATTTAAAACATTTTTAAAAACCAATAAAAAATTCATATCATATAAAAATTATTTTAACTTTAATTTGTTTTCGAAGTCAAAAATAAATTTTGTCGTAGGAAGTCTCCTATTATTTTAGAAAAGATGAAATACCTAATACTCAATATTTGTTATTATAAAAGAGAAACTAATTCACTTGAAATTTATCCATCTGATTCATTTTATTTTTCATAGTCAATCATTTAAAACTTCATTCTAAGACATAAGATTGTAAAAGTTTAAATTTTCTAACCTTAACATTCGACTTGCTTTTTTTTTTATTTCCTATTAAGTTGCGTTCTATAGAAATATTTTTTGGAATTGTTAGACTCATTTCATTAATTTAAAAAATAAAAAAACAAGAAGCTCAAGCTATATAATCCCGAGTATTTTTCAAATTTAAACAAATTTAGAATCACTTCTGCAAAAGAAGTTTACTTTTTTGTTCAGGATCATCCGTAAATTGCGTTATCAATTTTGGGACATTTTGGAACCCCGTACCCCTCCTTAATTAAAAAGGTATTTGAATTTAACCCTATAAGGATGAATTTTCAACAAGAATGTCATTTTCAATCAAGAGTGATGCATTTTCAACCAAATTGTTGAATTTTCAAATAAAAAATTAATTTTCAATCAAAAATGGAATAGTTACATTTTCAGTTTAGAAAAATCAATTTTCAACAGAGAAAGAAGATTAACTTTCTACCTAAAAAGACGATCCTTCAATAAAATAGATGAATTTTTTACAAAACAGTTGGATTATCACCAAAAAAGTTAATTTTATGCCAAGTCCAAAATTAATTTTTCAAATAAATGGTTGAATTTTCTACCATAATAGTTCAATTTTCAACCTAAAAAATTAACTTTCAACAAAACAGTTTTTATCAAAAAAAGGTCTACAAAAAATTTAATTTTCAACCCAAAAATAAGAATTTTTAATAAAAAGTCAATTTTCAACTATATAGTTTAATTGTCTACCAAATTATTTATTTTAAACCAAAAGTCGAATTTTTTTATACTTTCTCCATGTAACTTCTAATACTTGTTATTTAAACCAAAAACCATTTTAATTTGAAATACAAAACAGTCGAATTCAACCACGGAAGACGATTTTTCAGCAAAATAGTTGAATCCTCAGCAAAATACATGGATTTTTAACCAAATAGTTGAATTTTTAAATAGAAAAGATAAATTTTCAATTAAAAAAAAATAAATTTTTAATCAAAAATGGAATAGTTATATTTTTATTTTTAAAAACTGGTTAAATTTTCCACTATGAAAATGAATTTTCAACTAAAATTATGAATATTCATAAAAAAATTGATTTTTTATGCCGTAGTTCCACTTATAATTAAGTAGTTGAATTTCCAAACATAAAATATTAATTTTCAATGGAAAGTGTAGTTGATATTTGAATAAAAAATACTGGAATTTAAATTAAAAAATAACAAAAAAAAAAACACAAATTTTAAGCCGAATACATGAGTTTTCAATTGAACGAAAAAACTTTTTATTGAATAGTGATAGTTAAATTTTCAGTTAAAGAAAAACGTTAATTTTCAACGAAAAAGTTAAATTTTCAACCAAAGTTACTAAAGAGATGATTCTTAAACCAAAAAGATATATATTCAACAAAGTAGTTAAACCTTCAACCAAGTTGTTGAATTTTTGTCCAAAAAATATGATTGTTTAAAAGTGATAAAAAAAAAATCCAAAGAGATTTTAAGTCTTATATCAACAATTCTGATTAATAGATTGATCCAGGTTCATTACAAGATTATGATATCGAATCTCAGGAAAATTTCCATAAGACTTTTTTTTTGTATACCAGTCAGATAAATTTTCCTCCGTCTCAACATACATTTTTCCACCTGAGAGATTGAATACAAAATTTAATTGAAGCTCGAATGACTCATTTATAATCTGGAATGCAAGTCAACGTCCTGAACTGAAATACTCTGATTCTGAGAGATAAAAATGTTCCAAAAAAAAGTATTAGATTGACAGATTTGTCCGGAAATCTTGAAGACCGATAAGAGAAATATAGAGCAGTTTTATCATTTGAAGGAAATCTTCCGCATAATTGTTTGTCTTTCCTATTACAAGATTCGAGACGATACTTTTTTTAAGATGTAACATCCAATCTAATCGCGAATTTTGCGTGGGATAATTGACAAAATGACACATTGTAGTCTCTTGACATGCATTGTTTATTTTTGTTTTCTCTTGCCAACAATCGCGTGCTATGTAATTTAATTGGCGATTGTAATTCTCTTTCTTCTAACAAGCTGATAAAACTCTCAACAGCACAAAACAAAATTGATCTCAGATATTGTGTACCAAACGATTAAAATTGGATAAAAGAAAGATTAATCTTGGGAAAGACTCCAAAGTGATTCTTGGCTTGGTAATAGGATCAGAATGAAATTAGAATTCTGATAGATAGTTAATCGAGGCTCTTAAAATAACTGGGGTTTTAGCAGCATAAACATCACGTCTAAAAAAAATGCATTGTTTAATGTAATATTGTAACCAAATAATGTAAAGGTGATATTAGTAACGATTTTTTACGAGAAATGTTTTTTTTTTTTTTTTTTAATTGAAAATTGAGTCACCCGGTGTAGTTTCAAGGAAGTTATTTTTGTAACATCAAACCAAATTACCATCAATATTGAAAGCAGTGTTTAAAATAATAACTTAATAAATAACAATATATAATAATAAAATATAATGATTTTTTTTCGGTTGACCGCGTTGTTGCCTGGCCTTATTAAGCTTTACTTTTTTTTGCCACATAAAGCTCAATTTTTCAAAAATTTGGTTAAGGTATTATTAAAGTAGTTTTCTTACAAAAAGCCAGGTTCTTTCTTATAAATTTCTTAAAAATGATTGAATTTTGATAAATAATTGTTTAATTTTTCGGGTATAACGTTTTCTAAAATTTCTTTAAAAACTTTGAATTCTGAATAAAATTATTTTAACAATGTCAGCCATAGAAAAGTTTACTTTCAAAACTGGAAACTGTAGAGTTGTACATAATCTTTTCCCCGAAAAATTGGCCGAGATTGATTAAAATTTAACCATTTTTTTTAAATTGTCAGAAAACTGTAGTGAGACATGATGTAATTTCAACTAAAAATTGTTAAAATAATTTGTTGTCTAAAAAGTATTTTATAACGTGTTTATTAGGGAGGTACAAAAAGAATCTTTATTTTTTTCTAAAATTTTGGTAAAATTGAAGAGTTTTACAGACCTATTTTTTCAACAAAAAAAAAATGCTTATTTTGGGATGGCCCTAAAATTCCGAAAAATAAAATTCTCTACAGAATAAAATTTCCTGATTTGAAAATTATCAAATAATGAAAATTCCCAAAAATGATAAAAATTGCCGAAATATAAAAATCCCAAATTAAAAAAAATACCCGAAAGTTGATAATATTACCAAATTTGAAAATTGCCGGAAGACTATTGCCGAATTATAAAATATACGAACTAAAAAATTCCTGAATTTAAACAGTAACAAAAATTGTTTTGCAATTAATATTATTTGTTTAATTAAAATACAATAAGCAAATATTGTTATCAAAAATAATTTTGTCAATATTTTAAGATTAAAAAAATTATTGTTTGAATTTTTTAAGCACGTGCGACACGAACGAAAAACAAATTCTCTGTCATTTTTCCCCGAAGTTCATAATATTTTACAAGCAAAATTTACAGGATTCAATTCAGCGCTGATTTATCTCGATCTTTTTTTGAAATTATCAATTCGATTTTTTAGAACTTCTTTTCTCATTTTTCCAAAATGTTATGCACATTTTCAAACAAGATTTTTCATCTAGAAATATATTTTTTTCAATTATTGTTATTTTAAATTTTTAAAATAATTAAAACAAGTTTTAAACATTAAGAAAAATTTGTTGGGGAAAAATTTATGATTACATTATTTTTAATAAATAATTGTTTTCAATTCCTTAAATTCAGGAATTTTTTAGTTCACATATTTTTTAATTTTGCTGTTTTCTGTGGGGAGTTTTCAATTTTGATAATATTGTGTACTGTTGGGAATTGTATTATTTTGGAATTTTCAATTTCGAGATTCTTGTATTTCGGCAATTTTATATTCCCGGGATTTTTTTTATGAAACAAATGTAAAATAAAATTCCTGGCACGGTAAAATTCCCGAATTGGAGAATTTCAGAATAATACAATTTCAGAGTTGAAAAATTCCCGAATAATAACATTTCCGAACTGTTTATAATATTACTGAATGGGAAAATTACCGACAGAAAATTTCCGAATTGTAAATTACCGAAGTGGAATATTCCAAAATTAAAGCAATTACATTGTTTAATAAATATTATATAGTTATTAAAAATACAGTAATAAAATATTTTTATAACAAAACATTATTTTTAATGCTTAAAGTTTATAACATGATTATTTGAATTAAAAATAACAATAATAGAAAACATTTGCATCCGTCAATATATTTGTTTAATTATTGTTATTTAAAATTTTAACAATAATTTTAGAAACTTTAAATATTAAAACTATTTTATTTTTGATAAAATCATTTGATTATTGTATTTTTAATCAATAATATTTATAAATAAATTAAATGCTTAAATTTGGCAATTTCCTAGTTCGGATGTTTTGTAAATCGGCAAATTTTCTGTCGCGAATTTAATTATTTGGACATTTTTTAAATCGGTTATATTATAAACTGTCGGAAATTTTGTTATTCAGGAATTCTATTATTCGGGATTATTATTATTCGGAAATTATATTATTCGGGGATTTTCCAATTCGGTAATTTTAGTGTCGGAAATTTGATTTTTCGGAATTTTTCAGTCGTACCTTTATTATTCGGGAATTTTCCAATTTTAGAATGGGACGACTGAAAAATCCCGGAAAATAAAATTCCCGGCACTGCACAATTCTCGAATTATATAAAATATCGAATTGGGAAATTTCCGATAAGAAAATTTCCGAATTATAAAATTCTGAAATTTAAACATTTAAAAAATTTGTTTTACAAAAATGATTTATTTGTTAAAAATAAAATAATCAAATATTTGTACAGAAGGAAATTTTGTAAATGTTTAGCGTGTTATGAAATTATTGTTTGAAATTAAAATAACAATAATAATTGTATAACAATTGCATATAACAAATAAATGTAAAAACACTTGTGCCTCGAACGAAAAAAATAAATCTCCGCCTGAATTTTCTCCGAATCTAATAGAATTTTCCAAACAAAACTTTGCAGGATTCAATTTAGCACTAATTTCTCTTGAAGTTTCGTTTCAATTATTTAAAAAAAATTAACAATTCGATTTTTGAGGACATTTTTTGTAATTAAAAAAAAAGCTATTCAGAATTTAATATTTCCCATTATTGCAAGTATTACTTTAATTTATAATTTTAATTAATTTATAATTTTTTCGGAAGCACATTTTTAATTTAAAAGCTAAATAAACGAAAATAAAGTACTTTCCTTTTAAATGTAGATTAGGTGAATTAAAGTGACGATTACAAAGTTTATCACAGATCTGTTAATCAATGACGTTCTACTTAAACATTGACGTCGAAGCTCATAATTTATTTTTCATTTATCATATCGAAGTAAAATGATTTTTTCAATTTACATTGTGATTCGTCATCAAGGATCCAATTAATAAAATAGGCATGATTATGGTTAAAATTCAGCACGCCTGGAATTGCCAATGCTTGATAAGAGATTAAATATTAACTTCGATAACAGCTTTTAAAAATTGATTATATAAGAATGTAGGTGATAAGGGGCCGTACCTGAATAAAAAATTTCTTTTCTTCTATAAAAGATGGCTTTCTAACAAAATACTGGAATTTTGAAAAAAAAATTAAATTTCCAACTAAATAACTGAATTTTCAAATTAATTATTAGAAATATGAATAAATTCGCTGTTATAGAATGCTGAAAATATGCGGGGTTCATCATTAAATTTTGCTTTAAAAATATTTTTTTATTAATATATTCAAATTATAACCATGTTTTACGATTACTGTGACGAATAAAATTTTCAACAAGAAAATATGAATCTCCAGAAAAAAAATTCAACAAAACAGTTACATTTACAACCAAATAGTAAACCTTGATTTAAAGAAAAATCAACAAAGGAGTTCAAACTTTACCCACACAGTTGAATTTTTAATTAAAAAAAGATTACTTTTCAACCAGTTGCATTTTTTTCCATGAAAGACGAAATTTCTACTAAAACAGATGAATTTTTCAATCAAAAAGACAAATTTATAACAACAAAAATTTGAATTTTCAGCTAAAAAATATTTCAGTTGACTTTTCAACACCAAAATATGAATTTTCAGCCAAAAGATATTTTCGTAACACATTTGTTGAAACTTCAACCAAACAGTTTTATCAAAAAAAGATGCAATTTCTACTATTATATTTGAATTTTTTATTTAAAAAGATGAATTTTTTTAAATAGTTAACTTTCAGTTAGACTTTTGAACCTCAAAATATGGGTTTTAAATATAAAATTGCTGAATTTGCAAATAAATAATAAAACTTATAACCAAAAAGGTAATCTTCAGGAGGAAGCAGCTGCAAAAATATAAATACAGGACAAATAAATTACTAACTAGAATGTTATATCAGGGTTACTGCAAAACTTGATTTTCAAAATTCTCTCATTTTCCCCTGACCAATTTTTCATACAATCTTTTATAAACGGAATAAAGTAATTTCAAATTAAAATCAAAAAATTTCGTATTTATTTGTCTTGACATTTATTTAAAGTTATAGAAGTCCCCTGACTTTAGCAATATTTATTTATAAATAAAATAAAATCCCAATAAAATTCACTGAAATTTTTTTAAATCGTTGTTGGCTTGGTACGTTTTTCACATATCAGCCTTATTTGGTGCGTAAATTTAGTGAGAAATTACCGTAAATTTATTTTTTGACCGAGAATTTTACAAATTTTTAGAAAAAAAGTCTGTCAACTTTGATTTCAAAATTTCAATAAAATCAGTTGAATTTTTATCTTTTTTATTTGTTATATCATTCAGTTTATAATGCATAATTCGAAAATCTTTCACTTACAAATTTTCTATTTTGGATTTTAATTTTAGAGCTTACATTTTTCTTTTGAATAAAAAAACCTTTCTAGTGGATCAAATGTAAAAATAAATTATAATGATTTTTAAAATTGAACTACTTTATATTAAGGATCAATAAGTAATAATAATTGATTTTACAAGACGATTCGGAATCAATTCAAAATTTAAGAATTTACAGATTTTTACATTAAAAATTAAAATGTTTTAATTGGAAAGTCTAAGTACTTAAACAAATGCAAACACCCGATAGAATCTTTATAAACTATTTTCAATCTTAAAATGACTTCGAAATAATATATTTATAATTACAGGTTTTTATTAAATTTAAAATAGTGTTTCAGTTGAAATTTGAAAATTGTTAATTTTTAATTAAGAAAAATAACAATTAATATAATTTAGAAATATTTTAATTGTTCATATAAAATCAGAAATTATCAATCAAATATTCAAAATTAAACAAAATCTAAACTTGGAACGTTACAACTTTAATTATTTTATTTGAAAAAATTTAATTGAAGAATATTTTTAAAAAGATTTGAAAAGAGTTTCAAAATTTTCACAAATGAATATGGAAGATTTTATGTAAAACAACATGTAGATGTTTCAAGGTTTTAAAATAAAAATTTGAAGCCTGTTAAGGATTTTTAAACTATTTAAAATGAAAATAATTTAACTTTTAATTTAAGAATTGTTCAGTTTATAACAAAAATGTAATCTTTCAATTTTTGATATTTCAAGCTTAAAATTGCTTAAAATGATTTTCAGCTTAGTTTTTATTACTTCAAATAGAAAATTGTTTACCTTTAGATATCGAATTTTTTAATTTGATTGACCGTGAGAAAAATTTTCCAATCAGGAAAAAACTGGGATTTTTTTGTGGTTAAAACGGCTACCTTGGTAACAAATCATAACAAAACAACTCGACTCCTCCTTCCCTTTGAGCTGTTACATAATTTAAGTACGGTCCCCAAGAGATTACATAAATTAACTTCGAGAATAGTTTTTAAAAAGATTGATTATATAAAAACTACAGATGATAAGGAAAATATATTGATAAAACAAATCAGAAATAGAATAGTTGGTTATACATTATACTTTGTAAACATTATTAAGTATTGTAAAGTCTGCAATTGATATTAATGACGAGAATCAGACACGTGCCTTTAAACGTAACCCTATACATGTCCTTTAAGCCATTGTCAATTATAGTAATTGTGGTCCATTAAAGCCGCAATGAAGCAGCTAATCTTGATTTTTCTTGTAAAGAGGGGTCCAGGTCTTATTAAATTGTAGATTCATTCCGAAGTCAAAAAATTGTTTCAGTATAATGATTAGGAATTTTTTTAATTCAAAAGACATTACAACAGAGTTCCATTCGAAAAAGTCTTTTTCTTTTTTTTTTTTCACTGAGGAAATGTTGCGCTCCCAAATCCAAAAAGAGTAGAATTTGTATAACAATTTGAAGTAGTTATATTAAGGTAGTTATTTTTCATAATTTACATGATAAAAATTTCCTACGTTATGTTTGCAGCGTGTCTACCCTACCTGGAAAATCTGGAATTGTCAGGAAATTTTTTTCAGAGCGTGCTTTATTTCTTTTGTTAAAATACAATATAAAACTGGATAACGACTATGCAAATTTATCTATGCCAGTTGAATATTCTATCATTTTAGTACAAATTCATGTCTTTGGTTAAATAAATATGCTTTTAACTATTCAATGATTAAAATGTAAGAAATTTAAATTAGATTAAAATCCAAATTAAAAATCCTATTTAACGTCCAATAATCAAATTGATGCAAACTCCTGTTAAAAAAAAAAAACAGGAATCCAGGCGACCAAATTTGGACCACAACGTTGGATTCTTTTTTTTTTAACAGGAGTTTGCATCTATTCAATGATTGGTTAAAAAATGATATTTTGAAATTAAAATTTCGTCTTTATTGGTAGAAATTAATCACTTTATTTGAAAATGAAACTATTTAAAAAAAAATTATTGAAAATAATTGAATATTTCGTCATTGTAGTTGAAAATTCATCTTTTTGGTTGAACATGAATTATTATAACTTCAAATTTAAATATTCTATTTTTGTTTAAAATTTGATCTTTTTTAGTTTAAAGTTTAAGTATTTGGTTGAAAAATTTATCTTTTAGTTGAAAATTCATTTATTTCGTAGAAAATTCATTTATTTGGTTGAAAAGTCGTCTCTTTTGGTCTTCTTGTTTGAAAATTTATCTTTTTGGCAGGAATTCAAGTATTCCTGTTAAATATTCTTCATTTTAATTGAAAATTCATCTTTTTCATTGAAATTAAAACTACTCAGTTGAAAATTAAACTCTTTCTTTTTAAATTCACCTTTAGTTTAAAATTCATCTATTCCAATTGAAGATTTATTATTTATTATTTTTGTTGAAAAATTAATTTTTTTAACTGAATATTCAACAGGGTGGCCGCTCTACCGGGAAATGACCGGCAATTTTTTGAGACGGGGAGAAACCGGGAAATGACAGTGATTTTTTTAACCGGAAATTTTAAAAATTTGTAGAAGAAAAATCTGTCCACGTTCGATTTCGACAGTTTTCAAATAATTAGTTGAATTGGTATGTTTAAAAATTTTCCGTTAAAAATTTTTATATCTAAGCTTACATTTTTAATTTAAAGAAGTTTTAATTGCTTTCTTAAAGATTTGAACAAATAAAAAATAAAAGCCTTTGATGTTCAAAATTTTTTGATAAAGAACATTTTTATTTAATAAATGAATACATTTTTTTAATAGATCTGTACTTTAAGTAATAAAAAGTGAACAAAAACGATTTGACAAAACGATTTTAAAACAGTTCAAAATTTAAGAATATTCAGATTTTAACGTTAAAACTTAAACTGTTACAATTTGAATGTCTGGTGAAGAAAAATTACATGAAAGAAACAAATGTGAAGGTGTGATTAAAAGTTTATGAGCTATTTTCAACTTAACAATAACTTCGTAATAATATATTCTTAATTAAAGGATTTTATTAAATTAAAAATATTGTTTTAGTCTGAAATATTCAATTTTTAACTCATTCAATTTGAAATTTTTAATTTGAAAAAAAGCTTAATTATTGAATATTTACCAATATGTGAATTTTTATTTAAGACAAGTAAATTGAAACCAAATATTTAAAAGTAAAGAATCTTGAACTGAATTGTTTGACATAGAAAGTCTGGAATCGTTAAAATTTCGAAGAGCGTTTAAACCTTAAACGTTACAATTGTAATTGTTTAAAAATTGTAATTGATTAAAAATTATCATGCAAATTTTAGAAAGTTTTCTTAAAATTTTCTGGAATATTTTTTGAAAATTTTGTTTAAATCTTTGAAAAACTTTTTAATATTCTCTTAAAATAATTGGTCAAAATGTAAAGTTTTTTTTTATTTTCCTAGGAATATTAATAAAATGTTATTATTCAATATTTTTGATTAAAAATTTATGTATTTTGTTCAAAAATCGTCTTTTTTGGTAGATAATTATTCGTTTTATTTGAAAATCAATATTTTTGTTTGAAAATAAAACATTACAAAATGAATTTTCTTGTTTGAAAACGTATCTTTTTGATTGAAAATTCAAGTATTTAGTTAAAATATCCATAATTTTCAGTAGAAAATTCACATTTTTTGTCGACAATAATTCTGCTTGATTGAAAGTAAATTTTTTTGTTAAAAATTGAGATATATATATATTTTTTTTTTTATTCTGGCCTATTCCAATTGAAGCTTTACCATTTTAGTTGATACTTCATCACTATGGTTAATAATTTTTTATGTGTGCAAAATTAATTTTTTTTTTAACTGAAAATTTAACTGTTGAATTTGTGGTTGAAACTTGATTTTTTTATCTCGAAATTTGAGCATTTGTTTAAAAATGTATAATTTTTTAGTTGAAAATTTAAGTATTTGGTTGAGAATTCATTTTATTTGTTGAAAATCGTCTTTTGGTAGAAAATTCTTCTTTTTGGATGTAAATTCAACTATTTGTCTGAAAACTGATATTTTTTAATTGACAAATTCATGTATTTTGTTGGAAAATAGTAATTTTTGGTAGAGAATTAATCTTAGTGTTTGAAAATTTACTTATTTTCTTGAAAAATAGTCCTTTTTGGTAAAGAATTAATCCACTTGTTTGAAAATTTACCTTAATTTTACATGAAAAGTTAATATACTACTCACATTAATTTTACCTAAATATTGACTGAATGTTAACTATAAGGGGATAAAGTAAAAATTTGTTTTAATTATTATTAAAAACCAGGAACATTCATTCATTTAATTAATTGATTGTGCTAATATTTTTAAAAATGTATTGTAATCTAATTTGAGTAGATACCCTGATTTGTAAGGTGATATTTGCTAAAAACTGTTGCTAGCAAAAGAGAAAAACAAATTGTCCAATATGTGGATTATTCAGATACCTATATTTAATTTATTTATTATTTTTGTTAGCATTCAAGTTCCAAGAAAATCTTCTGCGAACCATGATCCAGATTGAAAATACATTCTTTCAATTGGGTGAAAGCTGCTCCCGAAATTGCCTTATAATCTGTGATCGTGGCGCCATGGACGCCTCTGCATGTAAGTTTAAAAAATAATATAATCAATTTTTTTTATTATAATGACGAATTTTAAACTTTATTAACTGAAAAACTTGCATGTGTTTACCTCTTCGTTATTTTATATAATCGATCTAGATGCAATACCTTAAATTATTTAAAGATTGGATTTTCGATTCAAAATTTAATTTACTTTTTAAAACATCTTTACGTTTGTACATTTGACATTCTTATGAATTATCTAAAACTGTTTTTTGTGTCAAAAACTATATTTTATAAATAGAAATCTCTAAGGTTTCTATTTGTAAATTTTTCGGAATATTTTTGTTTCTATTTTTATTTTTAAATAGAAACTCTACAGACATGATAAAACTAAGCTGTAACATTTTTGTTCTACAAATAATTGTTATTTATCGAGTATATAATTATTGAATTTGGACTTCGTGATTACGTAAATCTTAACTAAGAACGATATTTACACAATTTAGAGAGTATTGAAGACTGGCCTTGAAAGATATATAATCATGAGCGATAAAAGTTCCCTAAGTTTTTTTAAAAACAATTTTCAAGTCCAAGGAAAGTATGCGAAATTTGAATGTGTTATTTATTATACTTTTCTTAATAACATAATATTTGTGTATATTTTTAATTATTTGAATATCTGAGAAATAAGTTTATTTGGTTTTGATTGAACGATTAGAGTGGTCAGAAAAGACACCTTGGATTTGTAATTAAAATTTTAATTAATTTTTTGTAGAGGTTTTTTTTTGTATCACAGATACAGAAATATCGACTTTTATTATTCAAACTTAACAGAGTTTAAAAGTTTAGTTGTCAAATCATAAGTTGGACAGTTCTATATAATAGATACAAAAATTATTTTAGCGTATTTTACAAGATTCCAAGAAATTTCAAGAAATTTACAATTTCAAGGCGTTTTTGGAATTTCAAAGAATTTTTAGAGAATTTTCAACATTTCAAAATAAATTTAAAAAGATTCTAAGTTGTACAGGATTTCAGAAAATTTCACAAGATTTAAGGAATTTTAATGAAATTAAGAATATTTCAAATAATTTCGTAGGATTATAGAAGATTTAAAGAAATTTACATTTTTTTACGGAATTCAAACGATTTTAAAAGATTCAAAAGTTTTCTAGGAGTTTGATAATATTTGAAAGGTTCATAGAATTTTAAAAGACATTAAAAGAGTCCACAAGATTAAAAGAAATTTTGTTTATTTTTATAAAAATATTATTTAATTTTTGTGGGATTACTTGAGCTTTCATAAAAACTAAAAGATTTTATCAATTTAAAAAGAGTACAGGGAAATGAAAAGATTAAAAAGATAATAAGGAGTTTCTATCGATTTTAAGGCATTAAAAAACTAGATTTAAGGGGTTCATAAGATTTAAAAAATAAATAAAAGAATACCATAAGATTATAAGGGTTTTCTATAGATATCAAGCGATTAATAAAACTTGGAATTTTCCCATGATTTCAGAGGATTTAATCAGAAATTAAGGGGCTTATTTAAAATATTTATTTTGTTTAGTTTTATGAAAAATGATTTTTTATGTAAACATTTTTTAACTTTTATGGGCCTGCCAGGGATTTCACAACATTTGAGGGATTTCAAAAGAATTTAAAAAAGTTTAAGGTATTTTATTTTAAAAGATCCCAAGGAATTGACGCGATTGATAAAAATTTAAAAGTTTTTCAACAAATGTCACAGGTTTTTAGAAAAATTCAAAGAATTTTAAATAGATATTCAGAATATCAATGACATTAAAAAAATTTCAATGGATTTCAACCGATTTCTAGAGAAACTAAAGGAATAAGTTAAATTTTATGTTCACAAATTTTCAGGGATTCATAGGATTTCAAAAAAAAATTAAAATATTCAAGGGTTTTATCTAAAAATTATTGTTTAATTGTCATGGGATTAATAGGGATTTTTTCAAATTTAAGAAATTTTATCAATTTAAAAGGATTTCAAATAATTTTAAAGAGTTTAGGGTATTTTAAAAGATTCAAATGAATTAACATGACTGGCAAATTTTTAAGATTTTTGTTTGGATCCTAGAAAAATGCAAAGGATTTTAAAAAGGTATCCAGGATTTCAATAATATTTACAAGCTCTCAATAGATTTCAAATGCTTTTTAGAGATCTTAGGGGAATAAATTAAATTAAATTTCCAGGGATTTCAGAAATTTCGAAAATTTTTAGATGGACTAAGAAAAAAATTTTATTTGGCAGAATTAAAAAAAAATCCAGGTAAAATTGTATGAAAATTCAAATCATTTTAAAGGATGTTTAGAAGTTCTGAAAACAATTTTAAAATAATTTTTAAATATTTTGAAGCAAAATTTCGAAGAATTTCAGTACTTTTTAAACGGATAAAAATAAAAATAATTTACCTTCTAATTTAACCCTTAAACTGCACGCTTGCAAAAACACCTTCAGATATTTTTGGCTAAAAGAAATAATAATTTGTGTTGAAACAATGCGAAATAGGAAAAATCTATCTTTAAAGCCTCAGTGATAATTTACGTATTTGAAAAAAAAACGTAGACAATCGGAGAAAAATCGTAAAACTCCTTGGGTTTCAGACACCCAGTGTGCAGTTTAAGGGTTAAGAAGTGTTCAATCTATTAAAACATGTTATCGTTCAATTTTTAATTTTTCAAGCTTAAAATTGCTTTAAATCACATAATTTTGACAATTTTTTAATTCATTGATTGGTTCTTAAATTTAGAGTATTGAAAATGATAACGTGGATATAGATTTTTGGAACTGAATCTGCATCTTTGAACTCTACAATTTATAAAAATTTAAAAAATTTTAATTTGTAAGTTTAAATAGTAGCTTCCATTTTATAGGTGTAAATTAGTGAAAATTTGAATACAACATTTTTTAATTATAAAACTTTTAAACTTAATTTTTAAAAGTTTAAAATTGAAGATTTCCACTTTGGGTGCCGTAATTTGCAGCTCAGTTTTTATTGCTTCAAATGTAAAAATTTAGGGAATGACCGCGAATTTGTTTCTTTCATTAAAACGGCCACCCTTTTTTCGAAATTTACGCTACTGTTGACAACTATTTTGAATTTCTAAAAATAAGTCCGAGGCCTGAGCTCTGCAAAATACTTTTAACCTGATGAATCCATAAATAACTTGTGTCAGTTTAGAACTTAATTAAACCTCAGGCTTTGATAAACGATTCCGAAAATCTCTTAATTATTGGAAATCAAGAAGATACGAAACTTTTTGACTTTCGCAACAAAAATTATAATTGGAAATGTGAAATTAAGTTGTCGCTTATCAATTTAATGATGATGGCGATAATATGGAAATTAGCATCTGAGCCACGCATTTCAGTTTCTAATTCTAATTTCCCGACCTTTGGTCCGCAGTTATTTCAAAAGACAAATGGGAGTTGATGATGGCTTCGAATGGATGGAATAACGTCGAGTTGCGCGACAATCGCTACAATCAAATAATCCACATGGTCTCGGCAGCGAATGGCGCCGAGGAATTTTATTCCACCGAAGACCATGCTTGCCGTTCTGAGGGCGTCGAACTCGCCCGCGAATTGGATTACAATGCCGCGGCAGCCTGGGTGGGCCATCCTTACTTCGATGTCATTGACAATTCCCAGGACTTTGACAGCAAAATCTGCCGGATGATAGAGTGCGTGTGCCAAAAATTGGGCATCGATACCGGAGATCGATTGCGCGCGAGTAGTCGGAAAGTCAAATTTCTTGTCAAGCCGCCCTTGCCACCAGACAACGAGTTTCCACCCTTCCAAGACTTTGATGTTGTACATAATTATTTGCAGGGAAACACACCAAAGTTGCAGGCTCGTCTCCGGAAGAGGGGACAGAAAGGTGAGGGTTTTTTTTTTTTTTTTTTTTTGGGAATTATTGATAATTACTGTATAATATATTATTGTATATAGTAATTAATAATTATTAATAAGTATTTGGGAATCGGGAAGGTACTGATCAAGTTTTTTGACAGGTCACTGGTCCTACATTCACACTATTCGACGGCCGAAGATGTGCGGACAAGTTGTTGAAGTCAAAACGCAGCTGACGCACAGGGATTATTTGAATATGCTCGCCCAGAGGGATGATTCACACTTTACTATTTTCAAAAGACGACGTTGTTTCTTGATCAATAATCAGTATTTCCAACTGGATATATACAGGGAGCCGGGACACCCGAGGTATTTTTTTTTTGTTTGTTGCTCTTTTTGAATTTTATCGGTCAGGAAAAGTCTGGATTTTTAAAACATTTTAGGGATCTATATGATTTTACAATAAATTAAGAGATTCCAGAAAATGGTAAGGAATTTGTGTGAAAACATGCTTAACATTTTTTTTATTTTAATTGTTATGAAATTTCAAGAAATTGAAGTTTTCCAGATATTTCAGAGGATTCGAACATGATGCAAACCCTAGAAAATTCGTGTTTTTTAGTCCCTTAAAATCTATAGAAATACCTGATAATTTTATGAAATATGTTTTTTTTTCTGATATCCTTTGAATTTTCAAAAAAAAAAAAAAAAAATATTTTTAATAAAAAAGTATAATTTTCAACCATAAAGGATAACTCTTCAACAATATTTTTTAATTTTGAATCAAATTACAGAATTTTTAATTAATAATATAACTGTCAGGGGGAAGTTACTGAGAAAAAAAACTTCAAAGAAATTACTGACAAGAAAATATATATGTTTTAAAATAAATTCTGTTTTTTGAATATAAATGGTGAAGGAAAAATATTTGTTTACAATGGAGTAAATAAATAATTACAGATAAATAAAATGCTAATAATATTTTTTAATTGTTTTTTTACGTACAATTAATTTTTTTAAGAGAAAGTGTACCTTTTTCATTTTTGGATGTAAATAGATTTTTCATTCATGTTGTTAAAAATTTAACTGAAATATTTCTGGGCTGGAAATTCAACATTTTTTTTTCTTCTTGAAAATTCGTCTTTCAGGTATAAAAATTCATCTGTTTCGGAGATATTTCAGAGGATTCGAACAGAATTCAAACCCTAGAAAACTACGGGTTTTTAGTCCCTTAAAATCTATAGAAATATCTGATAATTTTATGAAATATTTTTTTTCTGATATCCTTTGAATTTTGAAACAAAAAAAATATTTTCAATAAAAAAGTAAAATGTTCAACCATAAAGGATGACTCTTCAACAATATTTTTGAATTTTCAATCAAATTACAGAATTTTAAATTACTAAGATAACTATCAGGAGGAAGCAACTGCAAAAAAAAAAAACTTCAAACAAATTACTGACAAGAAAAAATATCTTT
>NC_046664.1:10486364-10488577 GCF_010883055.1 Belonocnema kinseyi | reverse complement strand
AGTAGCTGGACCCCACTTTTTTATTGCAAATTCGGATTCAGCGTCGAAAAATACATAAGAATATATAGGTCTGGTCAATTGCACAGACACTTTTGTTTTTTTGTGGGCTTGTGTTTTCAATAAAAAAAGATTAATGTTCAATAAAACATTTGAACTTTTAAACACGCGAAAATTAATTTTTAATCAAGAAAGATAGATTTTCAACCAATTAGTTTAATTCTCGACTAAAAAATGAATTTTTAACGAAACAGTTTCATTTACAACTAAATAGTTAAACTTTAAAGAAAAGGAGAAAATTTTGTAATAAAATAGTTTAAATTTAAACCAAATAGTTGCATTTTTAAACAAATGATCGAGTGTTTAAACGAAAAAAATTGAACGTCATAAAAAAAACAGTTGCATTTCCAATCAAATACTTAAATTTCCAAAGTTAAAGGTCCAATTTTATATAAAAATAATTCAATTTTCCACAAAGTAGTTGAATTTTTAATGAAATAGTTAATTTTAAAAACTAGAAACATTAATTATCAACAAAAATTTAATATTTTATATTTCAAAAAAAGAATTGTTAACTAAATAATTAAATTTTCAACATAATAGTTGAACATTTAAAAAAACATTCAATGAAATAGTTCAATTTTCAACCTACAAAGACGAATTCTCAATAAAAAATGCAATAGTGAATGTATCCAAACTAATTTTAAAACCAAAAGATGAATTTTTCAATAAACAAGACAAACTTTTAATAAATAAGGATTGTTCAGTGAAGAAAATACAAAAAAATAATTCAAATTGTTGGCACTTCAAACCAAAAGACTTTTTTGCAAAATAGTTTAATCTTAAACTAGAAAATACAAATTTTCAACAAAAAAAAGTTTATTTTTAATTGAAAACTTGCCTCTTTAACAAAAAAATCGGAAATTTCAAACCCAGAAGGTTAGTTTTCTACCAAAACGACGAATTTTTTGTTGAAAAATAAAGATTTTCAACAAAAAATGGACAATATACTTTTTCAGTTAATGAAATTAATTTGTGCTTGACCAATAAAATATAATTAAACAAAATCATGAATTTTCAACAAATAACGTAATATCAAATGTTTTAACTAAAAATTAATTTAATTTTTAATAAAATAGTTGAATCCTCAACCAAAGAAGTATAGTTTTCAACCAAACTTTCTACTAAAACAGATAAATTTTTGAACCTAAAATTAAAATTTTTAAAAAAATACTTGAATTTTTAACCCCAAAAATATTAATTTTCGTCAAAACGTTAATTTTCTACCAAAGTAGTTGAGTTTTCAGCACGAAAACCGAATTTTGAAGTAAAGCGATGAATTTTCAACTAAAAATGATGAATCTTCAAATAGAATAGTTAAATTGATTAATTTACAACAACAAGATTAATTATATTATATTTATTTATTTATATACGGCGAATCAATTACTAACAAGAATATTATATCAGGGTGGATGGTCGCAAAATTCCATTAAAAAAATGTGTATTGACCATTAATATTCTAACATTTTTCACATAAAATTTTTTATATCCATTTTTTTTATAATTATCAATTAAGCAAAAGCATTTTTCAAAACAAAAAAGATAAAACTTATACTAAAAGAAATAAATTTTTCAACCTTAAAGAAGAATTAAAAAAAAATTGTTAAATTTTCAAACCTTTAAGATTTCATTTGAATTTTCAACATAAATAACAAATTAAGTTTTAACAAACAATGAAAGTTACAATTTGGGTTAAAAAAATTAATTTTAAACAAAAAATTTTAATTTAAAAAAATTATTATTACTCTTTTATTAATTTGTATTTATTTATGTATCATTATGAACAAAGAATTTTTTATGAAAATTTTTCCTTCAAATTTTCAACCAAAAAGTTGCATTTTCAGAAAAAAAAATATTAAATTTTTACTTAAACAGATGAACTTTTATACCTAAAAGACGAATTAAAAAAAAAAAGTTGGATTTTCAACCCAGAAATATTTCAGTTAAATTTTTAACACCATGAACGAAAAATCTATTTACATCCAAAAATGAAAAAGATACATTTTCAGTTAAAAGAAATTAATTTTCCGTAGAAAAAAAAACAATTAAAAAAATATTATTAGTATTTTATTTATTCATCTCATTGTAAGAGAAAAAAAATATTTTTCCTTGAACATTTAAAATATAAATTAAATTTTTATTTAAATTATAAT
>NC_046664.1:10475808-10486264 GCF_010883055.1 Belonocnema kinseyi | reverse complement strand
TGAAGAAACAAAAATACTGATAATCAAAATGCTGCCTTTTATAGATCAGATTTTAAGAATAAGAGACCCTAGGTGGTTTAGATAAATTGTAAATATTATTTCAGCTATTCCCTTAAATTTTTTAGGAGATATCAGTGAATTCTACAACGGCTTTCTACAAAATTCCGAAACAAAAATTAAATAAAAATTAATCAATATCGAGGACGGATCCTTAAAGTTTAATTCACAAAGTTCGTAATCTAAAATTGTAAACTTAGAAGTCCATCACTGTTTTAATAACAATAATCGATTTTTTTTATCGTTTGCCTAATTATCTGATACTTGAAGAATTTTTAACTACTTTGAATTATAACTTGAGTAGTAACTAAAAATTCAGTTTTATGTCTCTTATTTGCACTTTGAGTGGTTCAAAAAATCTTCTTTTTTTTTTTTGTTAGAATCCCCCTATTTTGTGAGGTTTCCGAATAAAGAAATTACATTTCGGAAAAATTGGAAAAGCAATTACCTTGTTTTAAATTTTCGTAAATTGAATTTCAGTCAATTTTTAAGAAATCTCCCAGGCGTTTTGTATTATGCCCGGGAAATAAAAAGGAAATAAGAGGACGCTATTTTCATAAAAAGAGAAATTTTCACGGAAGTTGTTATGTATTTCAATTTTTTATTTTTTTTTCTTCTTCAATTTTGATGCGGTTTATTTTCATTATTTTAATAAGTTTGTGCAATTTATAAAAATCATTTCGCAGATTTTTCATATAATCTTAGTTTACTTTAGGTAAATCATAATTTATTATTAAATCTTTTTATTTCTCTATTTAGACATTAAACTAGTTGTTGAAAAATGTATGCACTTTCTGAAAAAATCGCCTTTTTTGTAGAAAATTAATCTTTTTGGTATAAATTTCAACTATTCCAGTTGAAGATTCATCATTTTATTTGAAAATTCATCAGTTTGGTTGAAAATTGATCTATTCTTGTTCAAAATTCCAAAATTTGGATGAAAATGTGTTTTTTTCGGTTAAAGATGCAAGTTTTATCACCTAAATATTTATCATTTTAGTTGCAAATTCATCTTTTAGGTAGGAAATAAAATTACTTGGTTCAGAATTAATTTTTTTTGGTGGTTGAAGATTCATCATTTTAATTTAAAATTCATTTCCTTGGTTGAAATGTCAGCTATTTCATTGAACATTTGTTTTTTCTTTGGATAAAAAGGAATTTTATTTGTCAACAATTTGACCATTTTGTTAAAAATTTGTCCTTTTTTTTTGGTTGAAAATTATTTTTGTTTCAAACTGAAAATTTAACTTATAATTAAATATTTTTTATAGTTTTATTTGAACATTCTTCCTGATTGGTTGAACATGCATTTTTTAACTTAAAATTAAATTTTTTAAGTATTGATTAACAATTTATCTTTTTTAGTACGAATTAAAGTTTTGTTGTTGAAAATGAATTGATCTAGTTGGAGATTGTATTTTTTGGGAGAAAATTAATATTTTGTTTGAAAATTAATTTCATTGTATAAAAATTCATCATTTTTGGTTGAATATTCAAGTATTCTTGTTAAATATTCATCATTTTAGTTAAAAATTTATCTCTTTTATTGAAGAATAATTTTCTTTGAGAAAAAAATTTAATTTTTGGTTGAAAATTTTTATTTTCTAATAGAAAACTCAAATTTTTGGTAGAACTTAATCTTTTTCGGTTAAAAATTTAATTATTCTAGTTAAAGATTCATCATCTTATTAGAAAATTAATTTCTTGATTAAATATTAAACTATTCCAGATAAAGATTAATAATTTTAGTTGAAAATCTATCACTTCTTTTGAAAATGTAACTATTTTTTTTAAATTAGTTTTTTTGTTCTTGTAGAAAATTATCTTTTTCCTTGAAAGTGCATCTTCTTGTTTAAAAGTTTTTATTTTCGGTTAAAAATTCAAGTGTTACGCAGTTACATATTTATAATTTTAGTTGAAAATTCAGTTTTATATATTTAAAAATTAATTTGTTTGGTTGAAATATCATATACAGTTAAAAAATCCCTAATTTTGGATAAATATTCATCTCTTTGTTTGAAAAATTATCTTTCTTATTTGAAAATTCATTTTTTTTTAGAAATTAATCTTTTTGGTTGAAAATTCATAATTATAGTAAAAAATTCAATTATTCTGGTTAAAGATTCATAATTTTAGTTGAAAATTCATATTTCTGGTTTAAAATTCAACTATTACAGTTTAATATTTACAATTTTAGTTGAAAATTGATCACTTTGTGTGAAAATGTAACTATTTTGTTTTAAGTTAATTTTTTCCTTTCTTGAAAGTTATTTTTTTTTTGTGGAAAGTAATTTTTTAAACTGGAAATTTAACTTATTCTAATTGAACATTCTATAGTTTTAGTTGAAAAATTTTCTGTTTGTTTGAATATTAATTTTTGTCGTTAAAATTAATTTTCTGTTGAAGATTCAACTATTTCAGTTGAAGATTTAGTGTTTTAGTTAAAAATTTATCAGTTACGTTGGAAATTAATATTTTAAACTAAAAATGTAACAGTTCTATTTTTTGTTTAAAAACCTTTTTTCTTAGTTCTAAATTCATCTACCTGGTTGAATATTTGTCTTCCTTAATTGAAAAATGAAGTGTTTTGTTAAAAATTCATGTATTTTGTTAAAAAATTATATTTTTTTAGTAGAAAATTAATCTTTTTGTTTGAAAAATAATCTTTGTTTGAAAATTGAACTCAATGTTTAAAAATTCAAGTATTATAATTAAATATTCATAATTTTAGTTGAAAATTTATCTCTTTTGTTAAACAATAAATTTTCTTCACTAAAAATTCAACTATTTAATTTTTGGTTGAACATTTTTATTTTTTAATAGAACATTAATCTTTTTGGTTAAAAATTTATTCTATTTAAATATTCTTCATTTTATTTAAAAATTAATCTTTCTAATAAATATTCAACTGTTCTAGCTGAAGATTCATAATTTTTGTTGAAAATCCATCACTTATTTTTAATGTAACTATTTTTTTTGAAAATTACTTGTTCTTTTGTTAAAAATTATTTTTTCCCTTGTAAGTTCATCTTATTGTTTAAAAGTTCTTCTGTTCGGTTAAAAATCAAGTATTGGAAATTCTTCTATTGAGTTGAACAATAATTTTTTTAACTTAAAGTTTAATTATTTAATTTTTGATTGACAATTTATTTTTTTCAAAAAAAAATTTTGTCGTTGAAAATTCAACTATTTCAGTTGAAGATTCGTCATTTTAGTGGAAAATTCATCAGATTGAAAATTAATGTTTTTAACTAAAAGTGAAATTTATATTTTTTATTGAACATTCTTTTTTCTTATTTTTGTTTAAAAATTCACTTTTTTTGGTAGAATATGCAAGTATCCTAGTTCAATCTTCGTCATTTTAGTTTTAGTTTACATTTTTCGGAACAGAAAAAATCGAAAAACTTTTTTTTTAAAAAGTCATCCTTTTTGAATGAAAAAATTCGCTTTTTTCTATTAAAAATTTAATTTTTTTTCGTAGAAACTTATTTTTTGGATAAAAATGCAACTATCTGATAGAGAGTTCAACAATTTTGTTAAAAATTCATCCTTTTTGGTTGAAATAAATTCGTCTTTTTAGATTGAAAATTTAATTATTTTTTGTAGAATCTTATTTTTTGTCCAAAAATTCAAATTTTGATTTTAAAAAGTCAACTGGATTCTTTTTTAGATGAAAATTCAACTATTTTTTTCTATTTTTTTTTTTTTATAAAAGTTTATCTGTTTTTAAGAAAAATGTCATCCTTTTTGGATAAAATTGTTACTATCTGGTAGAGAATTCAACAACTTTGTTAAAAAGTCCCCGTTTTTGGTTATTAAAAATTCGTCTTTTTGGATTGAAAATTAAAATTTTTCGTCGAAACTTATTTTTTGTTAACAAATTCATATTTTCATCTTGAAAAGTCAACTGAAATTTTTTCATGATTGAAAATTAAACAATTTTTTTTTGAATAAAAAAAAACTTGTTTTTAAGGGAAATTTTATTGTTTTTTGATAAAAATGCAACTAACTATTCGATAGAGAATTCAAGAATTTCGTTAAAAAGTTACCCTTTTTGGTTATTCGAAATTTGACTTTGTGGATTGAAAATTCAATTTTTTCGGAACAACTTATTTTTTTTCAAAATTCATATTCTTGTCTTGAAAAGTCAACTGGAATTTTTGGTTGTTGGAAAATTAAACTATTTTTTCAATAAATGTTTGGAAATAAAAATTCGTATGTTTTAAAAGAAATTTCATCTTTTTTTTGTGATAAAAATTCAACCTTTTGGCATAGAATTCAACCATTTTATTGAAAATTCATCTTTTTGGATTGAAAATTCAATTTTTTTCGTAAGCACTTATTTCTTGTTTAAAAATTCATATTTTCATCTTGAAAAGTCACCTGGAATTTTTTCAGTATTGAAAATTAAACTATTTTTTTGGAATAAAAAAAAAATCGTTTTTAAAAGAAATTTTATTTTATTTTATTTTTTTTTGTATAAAAGTGCAAATAACTATTCGATAGAGAATTCAAGAATTTCGTTAAAAAGTTACCCTTTTTAGTTATTCGAAATTTGACTTTGTGGATTGAAAATTCAATTTTTTCGGAACAACTTATTTTTTTTCTATAAAATTCATATTCTTGTCTTGAAAAGTCAACTGGAATTTTTGGTTGTTGAAAATTAAACTAGTTTTTCAGCAAATGTTTGGAAATAAAAATTCGTATGTTTTAAAAGAAATTTCATATTTTTTCGATAAAAATGCAACCTTTTTGGCATAGAATTCAACCATTTTATTGAAAATTCATCCTTTTTGGTTAAAAATTCGTCTTTTTGGATTGAAAATTCAATTTTTTTCGTAGACAATTATTTCTTGTTTAAAAATTCATATTTTTATTTTGAAAAGTCAACTGGAAGTTTTTTATTATTGAAAATTAAACTATTTTTTTGAAATTAAAAAAAATCACTTGTTTTTAAGAGAAATTTCATCCTTTTTGGATAAAAAGATATAGAATTCAACAATTTTGTTAAAAAAAGTCATCCTGTTTGGTTGAAAATTCAAGTATTCTTGTTAAATATTCGTCATTTTAGTTGAAAATTCATCTTTTTGGTAAAAAAAATTCAACAATTCCAAGTGAAGATTCATAATTTTATTTTAAAAATAATTTATTTTGTAATCTTTTTCTCTGCTCTGTTGGAGAATTTTTTAGAATGAACACCACATGGGTTAAAAGAAATGTTTGCATTTTTCGGCAAATATTAATATCTTACTTTTATTTGACAGAGAAAATTGAAAAATTTGACCGTGAAATTTTTTCCTCGGGAACCTCATAAAATGTGGGGAACCTTGTCCTCTAGTGTCAAAAAAAAAAAGTTGCAATTTATTTTTGGACCACAAGTCTCCCTTTTAAATTCAGCATGAAAGAATACATGTGTGTGATTCTTTTTGTCGCTAAGTGTCACCTATTTGGAAAAAAAAAAAATAATATATTTATCGTTCCTCATCAATATTTCTCTATTAATTGTACAGCATACGCTCTTCCAGGCTCGATCGCAAAACCTTTCAGCACAAATAAAATCCAAGGATTCGATAATAAAGAATTGTTCAAGCAAATGAACGGTATCGAGAAGATGCTGATCGACGGGCCAGCTGTCAATGGAAACGAGAATGAAGTGAAATTGCATCAGAATGGCGTGAATGGCATGACCAATGGCATCGAGCAAAATGGATTGAAACACAATGGACAGGCAAAAGAAGCGAGCGCTCTCGTGACGAAATAAAAAAATAAAATAAAAAAAAAAACAAACACACTATTCGATACAAAAAATGCCAGTTGTGAATTCTACAATTGAATCATCGGATCAGAGAATTAAACGTTTCTTGGGTAGTTCACGATTGTCACTCTTGAGATGAGAGTTACCAATATTACCATAAATTTGGATAGAGTAAGAGTTTATTTTTCAATCTATCGTGTATCGTTCAGAATTTCCTTGCTACTTAAATTGTGTTTCAATTGAATTCGTCGCCGAGGCCCTTTTCATAAGCAACATTATTGTCATTGAATTATGACGCGACTTCATCTGTAGAAGTTACTTTTACCAACAGTATTGACATTTCGATACCTCAATATTTAAAAAAAAAAAAATCTCTCGAAGTGTACGTCTATAATCCTAAAACTATAAGGTTTTGTCGTCTAAAAGAACCGTTCTATTTATTATCATTATTTTGAATTATTTTTAATTTACTTGAATTCATTTGAATTTATATGAATTACTTTGAATTTCCTTGAATTATGTGTATTGCTTTTCTTTAATTTTCAATTGTTTGGAATGCTTTTTAAGCACTCGACATTTTTTTTTTTTTTAACTTTCTGTAAATCTTCTGATTTTCTCTAAAATTCTCTGCATTTCTTGAATTTGTTTGAATTACCACATTTGAATTATGCGGGAAATTTGATGAAATTAGTAAATTTATGTAATAAAGTTTAAATATTTTAACTTGAATCATTTGAAGTTTAAGGTTCAAAATAGAGCCAATAAAAAATGTACAAATGTTTTTCTAAAAAATAATTTCCAACTGAACTGTTTAGGATTTAAATAAAGCTTTAAAGCTACAATATTTGTTCGCTGAATCTACACAAATGGAATATTTTTGAAATGTAAATTATTTAAGTAGCTCAAACTTGAACTATTTTTTGTTGTTGTAATTTATGCAATAATGCAAAGAATTCAAAAGAGTTGAGGAAAATTAAAAGAATTTCGAGAATCCAGGAAATTCAGAGAATTTAAGTAATTCAAAACATTTCTGAAATTAAGAAAATTCCTGGAATTTGAACGAATTTCAGGGAATAAAAATATTCAGAGAAGTCAAGGATTTCAGAGAATTTTATGTATCACAGAATTTCGAAATTTTATGGAATTCAGAGAATTTTAAGAATTCACAAAATTCCTGTAATTAGGATAATTCATGGACTTTAGAGAATTCAATAAATTATGAATTCCAATTTATGGAATTTACAGAATTTGAGGAATTCAGAGAAATCAAGATTTTTATGGATTTGAGAAAATTTAAGAAATTCAAGGAATTTGGGAAATGCAGAAAATTGTAAAATTGAAGCATTTTAGAAAATTCATGAAATTTGAAGAATTCATAGAATTTGAAGAATTCAACTTCAATAAAATTTCATGTATTATACAAAAATCATGGAATTCAGAGAATCTTAAAAAGGAGAGAAATGAAGAATTTCATGGATTTCTGAGAATTTAGGGAATTCAAGGAATTCGTAAAATGAAAAAGATTTTATGTATTTCGGGGAATTATAAAAATTAAGGATTTCAGAAAAATTATGGGATTTGAAGAATTCATGGAATTTAAAGAATTCATGGAATTTAAAGAATTCGTAGAATTTAAAGAATTCCTGAAATTAGGAAAATTCTGGGAATTTGAAGAATTCCTGAAATTAGGAGAAATTCTGAAATTAGTAGAATTCGTGGGCTTCATAGTATTTCATGTATTACAAAAAATGCACGGAGTTTAGAGAATTTTCGAAATGTGATAAATCAAGAATTTCATGGATTTCGGAGAATTTAGGCAATTCAAGGAATTTGGAAAAGGCAGAGAATTTTTTTTTTATTTCGGGGAATTATAAAATTGAAAGATTTCAGAAAATTCATGGAATTAGAAGAATTCTTGGAATTATGAGAATTCATAGAATTTGTAGAATTCCTGAAATTGGTAGAATTCTTGGAATTTGAAGAATTCCTAAAATTAGGAGAATTCTTGGAATTTGTAGAATTCCTGGAATTAGGAAAATTCTTGGAATTTGAAGAATTCCTGAAATTATGAGAAATTCTGAAATTAGTAGAATTCGCGGACTTCATAGTATTTCATGTACTGCAAAAAATGCACGGAGTTTAGAGAATTTTCGAAATGTGAAAAATCAAGAATTTCATGGATTTCCGAAAATTTAGGAAATTTAAGAAATTCAAAGACTTTCCTGTATTTCAGACAATTATAAATGTTAAGGAATTCATGCAATTCATGGAATTCACAGAATTTATGGACTTCACGGAATTCGTGAAATTCACAAAATTCATGGAATTAAAAGAACTGATAGATTTAAGAGAATTCATTGAATTAGAAGAATTAATGGTATTTAGGGAATTCAAGAAATTCAGAGAATTTGATGTATTTTAGAAGAATATCAAATTTAAGCAAATTTAAGAATTCCTTGAATTTGTGTAATTTAAAGAATTCATGGAATTGAAAGATTTCTTGGAATTTTAAGAATTCACGGTATTTAAAGAATTCTTGTAATTTAAAGAATTTATGGAATAAGAAGAAATTCTAAAATTCAAAGAATTGATGGAATTCAGATAACTCATGGAATTCAGATAACCTATGGAATTCAAGAAATTCGGAAATTCAGAGAATTTGATGTATTATAGAAAATTATAAAATTGAAGGAATTGAGAACATTCATGGAATTAGGAGAATTCATGCAATTTGGAGGATTCGTAAAATTAGAATTCATTACATTAGGAAAATTTGTGGAATTCAGATGATTTCTGGAATTAAGAAAATTTGAGGAATTCATAGAAATCAAGAATTTCATCAAGTTCAAAGAATTTAGAAAATGGAATGGAATTAGGAAAATTTACGGAGATAGGAAAATCCAGAGAATTCAAGGAATCAAGCGAATTCAGACCATTCATGGAATTCATAAAAGTGGTGGAATTAACAGAATGTATGGAATTCACGAAATTCGCAGAATTCATTGAATTCAAAGAATTTGTGGGATTCGCAGAGTCCATGGAATTCAGAGAATTTGCATAAATCAAATAAATTGCGGAATCCAGAAAATTCAGAGTTTCAGGATCAGAAAATGCAGAGAATCCAAGAGTTTAAGCGAATTCATAAAATACGTGTAATACATGCAATTCGTTTAATTCAGACAATAAATAAAATTCATACAATTCTTGGAATTCAACCAATTGATCGAATTCAGAGAAATTAAGGCATTCAGGAAATTAAGGAAAATTCAAGAAGTTTAGCAAATTTAGTGAATTTCAGGAATTCAGTAATTTCAAAAGATTTTAAGGTAGTTAAAAAAGTTCAAAAGAATACAAAGAATTCAAAAAACTGTAAAGAATTCACAGGAATTCCAATGAATATACTAAAGCAGAGAATATGCATTACAATAAAAAAACAAATAAGGTTTGTCTCGCATGAGTACTAAAACAATTCGCCCCCCCCCCCCCAGAAAAAACAGAATTCTTCTTCCAGACGACCATCGTCAAAATCTTCGATTTAGAGCTACACTCAAAAAGATCTGTTTTAAATATTAAGGTATCGATTTATTCACGAAGAAAACATACAAATTGTGATAATTTTGTCCTGGAGACAATTGGGTCTTTGGTATTTATTTATTGCCTGTTTTAAACGATTTCATGCAGCAAATCTAGACCTGTTTTTTTGATTAAGAGGAATCTCATATGATCGGCAAATACCTAACACTCGCATGAAATATGAAAGTTCTCATTTTTTACGAGTACTTTCATGTACAATGTATATTATGTCGAAAGCAATTCTCTGTAACGCGATTCTAAATGTGAGCCTTTCGAGTAGTTTCTCGCTAAACAAAAAATATTACTATAGTAGACACTACCTCAACGAGCTTTATTGGTGTTTAGGTAATTCAAAATTATTCTTGAGTGCATAGTTCCTTCTGTCACTGAAAAAAAAGACTGCATCAATAGCTTCCAAGTGATTTTATTTATTGGCGAGTCTACTTGGAAAATAAAAATCTAGATCATCTTAGTGCATACGAGACTTACGTTTTTTTTTTGTTTTTTTTTGGTTTTTGTTTTTTCGAGGGGTGCGTCCTTGGAAAACCTTTAAAATAATTGCAGAAGTTGTGCACACCTCGTTACTAGGATATTTTTAAACGCTCCGGAGTAGTTTAATCATATATATAGTTCCTGATTTTTATCATCACTATTTTTGTGAATACGAAGTTTTTTGATGGTACGGTTAATTCTAATGTTACCGTATTCGCTCAAGATTTTTTATTTTATTGTTATAAATGGAATTTAGGAAAATAATCTTTTTTTATCATTATTGAGGCGAGGAATTTGTTGCCAATTTTCGATTAATCACTCCGGAATGCGAATAGCTTACTTCCTTTTAGTCTCTTTATAATTTTTATTTTATTTTTTTCATTTCCTTAAGGGCATGTGACACAGCTAAATACCTATATTACCGACCACAGTTTTTCAGTTCGCTGAATGTTTTTTTGAACCTAAGAACTTTTTTTTTAAGTAAAATATCGAGCTGAAACTTCGGGAAATATATTAGAGTGCAATAAAGTACGTTTAGGTACTGCATTTTGGTAGAAACTTCATTGAAAATTATTTCAT
>NC_046664.1:10469375-10475708 GCF_010883055.1 Belonocnema kinseyi | reverse complement strand
AGTTCGAACGTTCAAAAAATGTTGAGGTTCAGAAAAAAGATGAAATAATTTTCAGTAAAGTTTCTACCAAAATGCAGTACCTAAACGTACTTTATTGCACTCGTATACATTTCCCGAAGTTTGAGCTCGATATTTTACTTACAAAAAAAGTTCTTAGGTTCAAAAAAACATTCAGTGAACTGAAAAACTGTGGTCGGTAATATAGGTATTTAGCTGTGTCACATGCCCTTAAGCGTAAGAAAATCAGGTTGCGCGTCAACGATTTTAATGTCTACAATTTTAGTACACGTGTGTACGTTAATCAATCATTAGTGAAAATAGGCCTCCAAAGGATAGAGCAAATTTCTGTAATTTTCTAGAGTAAAAGATTACAGTAGTTGTGTATTGTCTGGGGACGAAAATAGGGGATCGAAAGTGTGAGAATATCTTGGATTGATATATTTAAGTCCCCTTTTTCATCGTACTTAATGGGCCTGAATCTTTATGTGGTATATTATTGTAAGTCTTGTGATTATAGATTAGGAACCTTACTTAAATTACGTAACAGCTCGAACTGGGGGGGGGGGGGGCAGGAAAAATTTGTCACTCTAGGGGGTCTTTCACTCATGTACGTACTTTTTGCAAATTCGCAAAAACTTTCCCCGAAAAAATATCTTTTTAGTCATAAATTTTATTATTTAAATGCAAATTTAACAAATTAAAAAAAAAAACTTTTTGGTTGCAGATTCAACTGTTGTGTTAAAAATTCGTCTTTTTGGGTTGAAAATTCAAATACTTTCGTAGAACATTAACCTTTTGTTTAAAATTCATATTTTATTGCTGATCTGTCTTTTTGAATTAAAAGTTCATTCTTTTTTTAGTATAAATATTGCATGTTTCTTGGATAAAAATGCAACTGTGTTTTTTTAAATCAAACTGTTTTCTACAAAATTTACTTTTTGTTTAAAATTCGTATTTTTGTGTTAAAAAGTCAAATAAAATCTTTTCGGATGAAAATTCAACTCTTTTTGTGAAGATTGGTTGGTTTTTTGATTCAAAAATTCACCTGCTTTAGTAGAATTTCCAGTTTTCTTGTACAAAAATGCAACTGTTTGTATTTTTTATTTTGAAATTCACCTGGTTTAGAGGAAATTGCTTTTTTCTTTGATAAAAATGCTACTATTTGGTTGAAAATGCAACAATTCGGTTGAAAACTCATAATTTATGGTTGAAAATTCTGCTTTGTTGTGGAAAATTGAACCATTTCGTAGAAAATTTACCTTTTTATTTAATTTAATATTTTTGTGTTGAAAACAGAACTGAAGCCTTTTCCGAATAAAAGTGCAACTATTTAAAAAAAAATGTTGTTGAAATTTGTCTGTTTTAAGAGAAATGTCATATTTCTTAGATAAAAATAGAACTGTTTGGTTGAAAATTAAACTATTTTGTTAATAAGTCATCCTTTGTGGATGAAAGAAATTCGCCTTTTTCGATTAAAAATGTAATTCTTTTCGTACAAACTTATTTTTTATTCAAAATTTCATATTTTGATTTTAAAAAATCAACTGTATTCTTTTTATGCATGAAAATTGAACTATTTTTTAAAATTTATTTGATAAATGTTCATCTGTTTTTAAAAGAATTTTCATCTTTTTGGATAAAAATAAAACTACCTGGTAGAGAGTTCAACAATTCGGTTAACAATTCATCCTTTTGGTTGAAATAAATTCTTTTTTGGATGAAAATTCGACTATTTTTTTCAAATTCTTATTTTTTTTTTTATAAAAGTTTATCTTTTTTTAAGAGAAATTTCATCCTTTTGGGATAAAAATGTGACTATTTGGTAGAGAATTCAAGAATTTTGTTGAATAATTACCCTTTTGGTTATTACAAATTCGTCTTTTTGATTGAAAATTAAAATTTTTCGTCGAAACTTATTTTTTGTTAAGAAATCCATATTTTGGCCTTAAAAGGTCAACTGCAATTTTTTTTTAATTTAAAATTAAACTATTTTTTCAAATTTTTTAAAATAAAAATTCATCTGTTTTTAGAGAATTTCCATATTTTTTGGATAAAAATGCAACTATTTGGCAGAGAATTCAACCATTTTGTTGAAAATTCATCCTTTTTGGTTAAAAATTTGTGTTTTTTTTTAATTGAAAATTCAATTTTTTTCGTCGACACTTATTTCTTGTTTAAAAATTCCTATTTTGATATTGACAAGACAACTGGATTTTTTTTATTGAAAATTAAACTAATTTTGGAAAACAAAATTCACTTGTATTCAAGAGAAGTTACATCCTTTTTGGATAAAATTACAGCTCGATAGAGAATTCAACAATTTTGTTGTTATTTTAAAAAGTCAACTGAAATTTTTTAGTTGAAAATTAAACTATTTTTTCGAAAATTTTTCTCAAATAAAAATTCATATGTTTTAAAAGAAATCTCATCTTTTTTTGTGATAAAAATGCAATTATATAGTAGACAATTCAACTATTTTGTTAAAAAAACATCCTTTTTGGAATGAAAATGCCATTTTTTCGCAGAAACTTATTTTTTGTTTAAAAATTAATATTTTCATAGTGGAAAGTCAACTAAAATCTTTTTTAACAGAAAATTTAACTATTGTTTTGTAATTTATCTTTTTGATTTAAAAATTATTCTTCTTCGCTTCAGCTAAATCACCGTGTTAAAATTTTATTTTTTTTTTATTGAAGACTTATGTGTTGGTTTGAAAACTTAACTATTTAGTCGAAAAGCCTTTTTTTGTTCAAAATTAATTTTTTAACTGAAAATGTAATTTTTTCCTTTTTTTTTTTTTTTTGAGATTTTTCTTTTTCAGTTGAAAATTCTCCTTTTCTAGTAAAAAAATAATTGTCTTGGTTTGAAATTTCATATCTCTTAGGTAAAAATGTTTCAGTTTCATGGAAAATTAATTTTTTTTTCTGAAAAGTCATAGTTAGAAAATTAAATTTTTGTAGAGAAAATTCGACTTTTGGCTTGAAGCTTTAATAATCTGGATAAACTTTTATTTCTTTCTTGAGTGTAAAATCTTTATTTGTTGAAAATTGGTCTTTTTGTACTTAAAATTCGGTGTGAGAGAGGGCATATCATCCGTTGCGTAATTTAAGTACGGCCCTTGACCCAGTGGACTCACTATTTTTTGATTATCAAGTGTTTCCCGAACAGTAATTTTATTTGTTATGTACTGTGATTTCTGAATTCACTAATTTCATTATTGTAGTGGACTGCAAAAGAGAAACAAGAAACAAATAAAAAAAGAAAAAGAAATGAGTGCATTGATTTAAGAATCAAATGTGACTCGTTGGTAATCGTATATACATATTGTCAAACTGTGATGACCACATTTCTTGTGAATACTGCTATATAAATTATCACAAATTTTCCTTCCACCAGAGTCAAAGTGCCTGTAAAATTCAGACAAAAATGGAATACACTCAAATCAGATATATTTTGAAAGAACGCAATACCAAATTATTGATGTATACTTGCTGTATTCTTATGTGTGAAATTCATCTGAATTCTAATTGTAAATAATTATGATTATCGAATAAAATATCTGTCTGAAGATTATTCTTGTGGTTTCTTTTATTGTGAAAAAATTTTTTTTGAAAGTTTTCAACATATTCCAGGAGGTTTTAAAGGATTTTAACTGATTTCAGGGATTTGGAAACTAAAATAATCCGCCTTCTTGACCCTCAAAAGGTACACTGGTGCGAATTCGCACCTGACGTTTTTTCATTTTGTTGGCATTTACTCAAACACAGCTGCATCAGAGATTATCCCCACATATATTTAATATATATGTTAACTATGTTTGATATATACTAGTTGTTTATTACATGTTCAATATATTAAATATTTAATATTAACATTGGAAAGAAACCAATTCGCACCAGTGTACCGTTTATGTATGCTGGGTTGGAGTATATCGTCTGAGGGTTAACAAAATTCAAGTTTTTAAAAAGATTTCAAACATATTTGAATGACTCTAAAAAATTTGTAGAATTACAATGATTTTACAAATAAAAAACAAAGTTCTCTTAAGATGTAGTATTGCCTAGAAATAAATCAAATAATATTTTGATGTAACACTCAATGTTTTTTCAATATTTTTTTTAGTCACACAAATTTTGGTAAGTAGTAATTAAAATTCAACAATTTAAAACTTTTTTTTAATACCATACATAGTACGTACTTATTCCAATAATAATCAAATATAAAAATGTCAAATAACTATTTATTTTTTAAAAGTTAAAAAAAAATTTTAATTCGAGCTGAAATTAAAGTCTGAGAATTGAGAACAACAAAATAAGTATTATCAGATTGTTTTTAAATTTATATAAATATAATTTTTATAAGATTCTTGTGAAAATTAAAAAAGGGTTTTTGAATATATCAGATGTGCCAAAAAAGAATCTAGAAGATTTGAAAGAAATTTTATTTTTTATTTAATAGGTTTTACAAAATTTAAGAAAAATGAAAGTTTTTTAAAAAGATGTTTAGGAAATTTAGAATTTTTGAAGAAATAATTTAATAATTGATCTGTCGGAAAAGAATCTAGAAGATTTTAAAGAAATTTTAATTTAACAGGTTTGACAAAATATTAGGGAAAATTGAAAGGAATTTGAAGAAAATTGGTTTAGTCTTTTGAAACCTTTGGAAATTATTTTAAAACTTCCAAAGTTTATTTTCGAAATCTTTAAGAATCTGCCTTTGGGATTGTCCAAAAATTACGTAAGACGTTTTTCTTTTGCTTGAATAAAGACGAGCATAAAATTGCTGTAAAGTTGAGAATGACACAACGATACAAACAAAAAAAAAACGTCTTACGTAATTTGTGGACGATCCCTTTCTAAAAATTAAAAAAAATTATAATCCTATTTCAATCTTTTTAATTCTTCTACAATTCTTCTTCTTGAATTCAATCGATTTTTTATTTTTTATTACTTCTTAATGTTACCACATTGAAAATTTTCGCTTTAAAATATTCTATACACTTTTTGATTTAAAAATTTGAGGAAATCGTTTGATATGTAAACAATTTTTATTTTTCATTTTTCCTTAAAGTTTATTTTTAAAAATAAAAAATAATTAGAACTTTTTACACAAATCTTAAAAATCTTAGCAAAATAAAAAAATTTTGCTTTAAAATCAGAAGAACATAAAAAAATTTCTTCAAAGTCTTCCATATTCTTTTCCCACACATTTTGACATCTTTAAAACGTATTGATAATTCTTTTGAAATAAAAGCTAAACCATTTAAAATGTATCCAGAAATCTTAAAAAAATGTGATGCAATAATAATAATAATTTAAAGGTTTTCAAAATTGCAATGGATTTCAAAGGGTTCGAAATATTTTTGACTATTTTACAAGATTCTACGAAATAAAAAAGATTTCAAGGGACTTTAAGAAATTTCAAAGTATTTTTTGAAAAAATTAAGGACTGGGTGAAACGGAATGGAGATTTCAAAAATTAAAACATTTTTGAAGGAATTTGAGGATTTCAAAAGAAATTTGAAATTTCATAAGATTATAAGGAATACTTCTGTCTATAGATTTTTAGGAAGTAAAAAAAAATTGATAGTTTTTCAGGAATGTCAGAGGATTTCAAATTGATTCAAAAATTTTTAATAGATTTCAGTATATATCAGAAAAATTCAAAGAATAATTTCAATCGTAAGAAAATTCGAAGTATTCATATGGATTTCAGCAATTTCAGAGATTTGAAGGAATTTCAAAGGCTTTCGCCAAATGTAAGGGATTAGTAGGAGTGCAAATGAAATTATAATATTTCTACCAATTTTAAGGAATTTGAAACGATTTCAAGGAAATATTCAGGCAACATCAAAAACTCCAAGGGGCTTCATATAATTTTAAGGTATATTACGGAATTTAAGAAGATTTGAAAGATTTCATGATCGTTCAAGGAATTTCGAAGGATATTATAGATTTTAAGACGATTTACGGGATTTAAAAAAATGTAGGAAATAAATGCAATATTAAGAGAATTAGAAGTTTTTTTACGGACTTCAGAGATTTTAAGGTATTTCCAAGTATTTCATCCGATTTAACCCTTAAGGGTATGTGACACAGCTAAATACCTATATTACCGACCACAGTTTTTCAGTTCACTGATTGTTTTTTTGAACCTAAGAACTTTTTTTGTAAGTAAAATATCGAGCTGAAACATCGGGAAATGTATTAGTGTGCAATAAAGTACTTTTAGGTACTGCATTTTGGTAGAAACTTCACTGAAAATTATTTCATCTTTTTTCTGAAGCTCAACATTTTTTGAACGTTCGAACTTTTTTTATACATAAAATATCGG
>NC_046664.1:10465344-10469275 GCF_010883055.1 Belonocnema kinseyi | reverse complement strand
TGAAGTTCCTACCAAAATGCAGTACCTAAACGTACTTTATTGTACTCTAATATATTTTCCAAAGTTTCAGCTCGATATTTTATTTACAAAAAAAGTTCTTAAATTCAGAAGAACATTCAGTGAACTGAAAAACTGTGATCGGTAATATAGGAATTTAGCTGTGTCACATGCCCTTAAGCAATAAAAATATATGTGTCTCAATTTTTTCTAGTGTCGAATAGTCTTAGTTATTGGTCGTTGAAAAGCAGTGTACCGGTAGTGGCGTTTTGGCCGTTTAAGGGTTAAGGGATTCATTGGATTTTAAAGCCTTTAGAGAATTTAAAAAGATATTTAAGAATTTTCAAAAGCATAACATATTTCAAGATATTTTGTTAAATTTTATGTGCTTTTACAGGATTCCAGAGGATTTGGTACATACTATCACTTTTTAAGGAATTTTGAAAAATATTACAAGTTGTAAGATTTTTACGGGATTTCAATCGATTTTTGTGGGGTTACTAGGGATTTTAAAAGATTTAAGGGATTTTAAAATGCTATCCAGGATATCAATAATATTGAAATGATTTCAGAGGATTTCAACAAATTTAAAGGATTCATATATGGGATTTCAAAGATTTCAAATCGTTCAGGAATTTTAAAAAGATTTCAAGGAATTTATTCCCCCAATTTTTCATGGAATTTTGAAAGATATTATAGACTTCAAAATTTTTTACGGGATTTTACTCGATTTTTGTGGGTTTAGTAGGGACTCCATTTAAAAAAATATTTCAAGCAAAAGCTTTCTAAAGAACTTAAGGGAATAAATAAAATTTCAAGCGAATTCTAAGGATTTCAACGATTTCAAGCGATTCATAAGATTTCAAAGGAATTATTAGATTTTAAGAGAGTTTAATAAATCATTTAGGGAATTTTAAAAGATTTTAAGGAATTGCAAAAAGCATAACTGATTTTAAGGAGATTTGAAATTTTATGCGATTTCAGAGGATTTGAAAGATTTTATAGCTGATCAAGGAATTTTTAAGGATATTACAGATTTTTAAATTTTTTTACAGGATTTAACTCAATTTTTATGAGATTAGTAGGGATTTATAAATTTTAAGGTATTTCAGCAAATTTGAAGGAATTTCTAGAAAGTCCAGGACATTAATGATATTAAAAATATTTCAAGGAATCCCTAGGAATTTATAGAGAACTTTAGGGAATAAATTACATTTTAAGAGAATTCAATATTGATTTTAGAGATTTCAGAAATTCCAAAAAAGTTCAAAAGATTTTAACAGGTTTGTGGGATTCATAAGATTTCAAAAGAAATAATAAGATTTTAACGGATTTTAGGAAATTTCGAAGAATTTAGAGAATTAAAAAATATTTCAAGGAATTTCAGAAAGCATACGTGATTTCAAGGGCCTTCATAAAATTGTATAGGATTTCAAAGAATTTGAAAGATTTCATCATTTTTCAAGGAATCGTGAAGGATATTACAGATTTGACGATGTTTTGCAGTATTTTACATAATTTTTTGGGAGAACTAGGGATTTCAAATAATTCAAGGGATTTATATATTTCAAGGGATTCCAAAGGCCTTCTAGAGAAATTTACAGAATAAATTAAATTTAAGGAAAATTCTAAGGATTTCAAGGACTTCAGATATTTCAAAGAAATTTACAGAATTAAGGGATTCATAGGCTTTCGGAAGAAGTTAAACGATTACAAGGGATTTATACATTTTAAGAAATTCTACCGACTTCATGCAGAACTTTAGAGAATGAATTAAATTTTAAGAAACATCTAGATTTTCATAGATTTCAAGGAATTTAACCAGGTTTCAGGACTTTATAGGCTTTGAAAGGAAAGTATAAGATTTCTACGGATCCTAAGACATTTAGAAATGTCAAGGGAATTGAAGGGATTTCAGATGAGTTGTGATTTAATCATTTTTTAAGGAATTTTGAAGGATGTTCGACATTATACAGGATTTTTGTGAGATTACTTGGGATTCAAAAAGATTGAAGAGATTTAAACTCCAAGGGACTCCAACGGCTGTCTATAGAATTTTAGGAAATGAAGGAAATTTTAAGCGAATCCTGTGAATTTCAGTGATTTCCAGGACTTCCAAAGAATTTCACCAGATTTCAGGGATTTATAGAATTCCAAAGGAAATTATAAAATATATCTACGGATTTCAATGAATTTTTAGGCATTTAAGGAAATTTAAAAGGATTCAAGAAATTTCAGAAAGCATCTAAGATTTCAATGGGCTTTATCAAATTTTTTGGGATTTCAGAGGATTTCATCACTTTTTAAGGAATTTTGAATGATGTTTCAGAATTGAAGACGTTTGACTGGATTTTACTCGAAGTTTGTGGAATTACTAGGGATTTCAAAAAATGTCAAAGAAATTTAAAAAAGTATCCAGGATACCCAGCGGGCACAAAATGTGGCGACGTCTTTACGACATCGTTACGACATATTTACGAGATCTTCACGACATCATATGTCTATGTCGTTTCGTCGTCTTTAAGATATCGTACAGACATTGCCAGATCATACGACTTATTTACGATATCGTAAAAACACCTTAACGACATGGCCACAGAATGTCGTAAAGTTATCGTAAAGATGTCGGAACGATGTCGTAAAGACGTCGCAAAATTTTGTGCCCACTGGGTATCTATGATATTCAAAAGATTTGGAGAGTTTTTAACGGAAATGAGCACAAAACTATGAAAATTCCAAGAACGTCCTTGGGACGTTCCTAGCCCCTTACGAAAATACACCGTTCAGACACCGTTGAAAGACCGTTGAAAGGGACCATTCGGCTACCGTTGAAAATGACCGCTGGTTTCTCAACGGTCTTTTCGCGCGGCGGCTGGCCACTAAGACCTTTTCTATTGATGCCAATTATGAAAATTTTCCTGGAAGGTGAGAACGCAGAGGGAAGGTTCTCTATACGGTGAGAGCCACTGTTGGGGGAATAAATGGTTCTGAAGTCCAGTAGATGGCGACACACTTGTCGGAATAACGAAACTATGAACTCTTCGTATTTTCGACCCTCTCTCTTTTCTCCTTATACTATTTTTTCACATCCAACTTCTTATTATTTTAAATAATTTTTATACAGAAAAAAATTCAATTGCAGAATTAATTTTTCCTTTCAATTGCCATACATCTTTCGAAAAAATACCATTGCTGACCATAATTTTGATTTGATCGTTTGAAAATATAATAATAATAATAATAATAATATTAAAGAATTAGGAGGTATTTATTTAAAATTTGAGAATTTTAAATACTTTTCATTCAGCTCTTCTTCACAATTTTACCTTACTGACAATAATTATATTGGTTTAGCTGTTTCAATATCAGTTTTATTATTTCTAATAATTTCTTTCCAGAAAAAACTCAATAATCAGAGTTAATTTTTCATTAAAATATTTGGCCGTGGAACTTTCAAAAGAAATTTCTTAATACTTTCTTGTAGGAGAGTAATTATTTGTCAACAGCTTACCATAGTTATGTTGTATAGCGTTTTCTAATTTTACACCGAAACAGGCAAAGATATTAATACATAATCACCTTATGTTTAACACAATTTCCATACAAAAAATAAGGAGAGGGTTAACGCAAGCCAAGATAATTATGCTTAGTCATTTAAAACTAACGTTATGAAGAAAAACGGTAAAATTGTGCAAGTAGGAAAACGTAGATGAATAAGAAATATGCGTTTATAATGTTTTTAATGAACTAGACAGTTAATTACGAGGGTAATTCAATAAGTCCTTAGAATGACCAACATATGGCGCGCGAATCGCTCCAAATCATCTGTTTGCAGTAAGCACCACTCCCGACTAGATATATGGTGCAGTCACAGTCCACATCTTCTGAGTTTACGTGTTTTTATAACCAATTGAAAAAAAAATTGTTCGTTAAG
>NC_046664.1:10463518-10465244 GCF_010883055.1 Belonocnema kinseyi | reverse complement strand
GCTCCAAGGAGATTATGTTGAAAAATAAAAAAAAATTTACCCAAAAAAAATTGTTTTTATACTTCATTCTAAGGACTTATTGAACTACCCTCGTATTGAATATATAATTGAACTTTAATATTTTAATTAATAATATTCATGTAGTTACACCTTATAGCCACTGCATATGTCCCACTGCGTGCGCATTTCCGTTCCGTTTATGACTTGAACCTTTTATCAACTTGTTTTTGTTACTTCCATTGCATACATAATACGTACATACATCTTCGTTGAAAATTCGTCTTTTCTGGTTTAAAAAATAATGCCTTTTGGTAAAAATTCATCTTGTTGGTTTAAAATGTAATTATTTGATGGAAAGTTTAACTACTTCATGGAAAGCTTAACTTTTGATTAAAAATGTAAATAACTCTCTTTTTCATTAGATGTAACTGCTTTTGATTCAAATTAACGATCTTTTCTTGCTTAAAAGATCAACTAAATTACATTCAGAACTCATCCGTTTTTCGCTGAAAATTCAACTGCTTGTTTGAAAATTGAACTCCTGTGTTGAGTGATAAAATCCAGTTAGATTTTAGATCATCCCATCGTCGAACGTTATTATTGAATGAAACAGGGTCGGGATGAAAGCGATACGGATCCAAAAAAGTGGAATTTTAAGTTAAAAAAAATAAATTACCATTCAAAAATAAAACAAATTTTAAAATAAAAATGACAAAATCTAAACTTTAAATAGGATAGTTCATTTTTCAGTCAAGACATTTAATTTTCACTCGAAAAGAAATTGAAATAAAAAGAGTAATTTTTCACGAAAAAAAAACCAAAAATAAGAACTTTCAACACAATACGTGGATTGCTCCAAATATCTTTTAAGATAATATAGGTTTGATAATATTTGGTAAAATATAACAAACTATTTTAATTTAGAAACCGATTTTTTTCCACTACCGAAAATGTTGGATTTGTTTATCTAAACTGGCCATAAAAATCGCCATTGGTATATTTCATTAATTATTATCGGAGATATATTATTGTAGTAAGAATTGCATCAATCTTAACTTTTAAATTATTTTTGTGATTAAACGTAATTCTCATATTAATATGTAAACTGCATCAGCCTAATTGAACAATATTTTAAAATTTACAGACATAAAAGTCAAGGATTTTTTTAGTTAAAAAGTGAATAATATGTAAGAGCAACTGTAGTCAATTTTTTAAAATAGTACCGTTTAAATTTTATGAATTTTTAATTCTGTGTTTGTGAAACTCAATTTCTTTAGAATCTTTATAGATGGTAAATGATTATCTTTAAATTAAAAGAATTAATAGTTAAATCATTTTAAATCCATAGAAAATGTTCCTAGATCTAACAATGTCTTGTTAATTTTTATTAGTGACTGTTTGGCCAGGCAAACGAAAGATTTCATGCGTTTTAATATTCTTTCTTTGTTTTAATTCTGTCCATTTTTTAATTGAATCTCACAACGAATCGCACAGGTGTATAAATAATTGCTCATTTTTTATATCAGAAACCTACTATGGTATTTCCGAAGGATTTTGGTGCGCTGAAACACCATAAGGATATTTGTTTCAAATAGCGATTGAGAGAACCTGAAATTATAAGTCTTTACTTACGAGGGTAGTTCAATAAGTCCTTAGAATGAAGTATAAAAACAATTTTTTTTGGGTAAATTTTTTTTTATTTTTCAACATAATCTCCTTGGAGCTC
>NC_046664.1:10458719-10463418 GCF_010883055.1 Belonocnema kinseyi | reverse complement strand
TGGGAGCAGCGAAATAAAATGGCGACGGTCTAATCGGGAGCAGTGACAGTTGAGATTTACTTTGGACAATTAAACGCTTTTTACCACTTAAAATGTGCGCGACTGTTAATATTAAATGGATTTTATGATGCAGTAATAATAATTTACATTTGTTTCGATTGTAGGCGATAACTATATTGAAATATTAAGAAACGCGATAAAAACAACAAACTTGACCTCCAAATGCATTACACGGATTTCAGGGAAATTCATTTTCGCGATACCAGACGAAAAATGGGCCACTGTAAGTTAATATATTTCTATAACAACTAAATTTTTTTCTAATTTTAAGATAATACAATCATACATAATCTGTCGAAAATTATAAACTTTCGAACTTAGCAATTTTGTCCAAATTCCTGATTTACGAGAACAATTTACATAAAGTAACTAAATGTGTAACTCTTCTAACTAAACGTTTTATCTAATCCAAGCGTACATTTTCTTTGAGTTTAATATATTCTCGACTCACTCGTTCGCCTCAAGGATTTTTTTTCCGTGTGCTATTTGGCGAAAGTTTATCCTACATATGGGAATCCCCAGTTCTCTCCAATTTAATGAAGTTAAACGGCGATAGATAGCGCTGGCATCGCAATTCCAGCTACATCGCGAATAAAAATGGAGCAATTATAAGGCGAAAGGTTATCCAGGCACGGTTAAAAATTGGAAATTATCTTCGATTCCTGTAAAGTTTATCCGGCAAGGTTATTTTTTGTTGCGGTGAATCTTTGACCCGGAAACGATGTAAACTTTATATTTCAATTTTTCTGTGCAACCATTTGAACAAAACTTTAATTTTAGGTTGAAAATTCATATTTTCAGGATAAAAATTCAACCGCTTTGTGAAAGAGTCGTCTTTTTTGCTTGAACGTCCCACTATTTTGTAGGAAATTCAACTTCTGTGTGAAAAATTCGCTTTTTTAAATTGAAAATTTTTTCTAAATGAAAATTCAACTACTTCATTTATGATTCAAAAGAAAGCAATATTTTTCCTGGTAAAAAATTCCGCTGTCTGGTTGAAAACTAAATTTCTAAATGCTCATCAGAAAAGATATTAGATTAGTGTAAAATTTAACCCCCCTTCAGTTTTTATCAAATGTCGACGTTTTGAGACCCTTTAACAGGTTTTTACGAATGTGTCTGGCTGTATGCATGTTTATATGGATGTATTTAATTATGCATGCATTTACGGATGTATGTATGTATGGATGTATGCATGTATGTATGTATGTATGTATGTATGTATGTATGTATGTATGTATGTATGTATGTATGTATGTATGTATGTATGTGAGCACAATACTTTCGAAAGAATTGACATACTCGATGGCCTTTGGTATAATCTTTTAGTGTCTTAAACTGAAGCTCAAGTTCGTTAGCCAGACATTTTGGATAAAAATTTAAAAAGTGGGAGCGTATTGAAAATTTTTGAGACCACTTCTTTTAAAAAAAAATTGACAGAGTTATTGCCTTTTACAAATACAAAAAAACCAACGAATGTGATCACCGTGTCAACAGCTGAATGGCACCAGGGTTAAAAAATCCTTGAACATCCCGGCCTGCCCCCCTCTCCTTCTCAATAGAGACGGACAGGCCGGGTTCACGCAAAAAAAAATGAGGGGCCCGTTCCGGGATCCTCCTCTAACCCACTGCCAAAAGTGACAGTGGTGCACGAAGGCATTGGCCTAACCCAAGAACCGTAGTTATAGAGGGAACGGATTAGTGGCCATCTTGGTGCCTAAGCTCTGCTCTAGGCCCTAGGACTCTATCGACGTTATTAAGGTAGCGGAGAAAGACTGGAGGTAGTTATTGCCTTGGCTTATTTCCCAGGCGATGTTGAAGGACTCTAATTCGGCACTGCCAGGAGAACAGGTTCTTGATTTGATTCTATGCTCGGACGACCTAAGGAGCATCAAGGCTGGAGAGTCTCCGGTGAGAAGTCTCTCTTAGACCACAATTATATCTTGTTTTAGCTAACCCTATAGAAAAACCGGCAATTACAAAGATTAGAAACCCCAGAAATATACTTTGGGGTCCATATATATAGGAACTCAAAGGGAGGTTTGTGGAATTCCCCATAAACTATAGCAATATTGATGATTTAGAATACAGCGCGTATTTCCTGGGAAGGGCTTTGACTACATCATATGAAAAAATGGCCCTACAAGCACAATTAAGTCTAGGAAAGGAGCAGAATGGTGCAGAATATATAAGAAAGTAAACAGAAAGATTGATGGGGCTTCTCCGAAGGATCGAAAGACATTCGGTCAACAGCGAGGCTTTTCAGCGTTTTCAGGGGATCCGAACAACAGGCGAATGGCATCTATCCAGTGCTTTTGTAAAAAAGGCATGGGCTTCATTGTCCCTCTACTGAGGAAATTATTTAGGGCAAGAATTTCTCTAAAAGACGTGCCATCGGCATGGAAGGACGGTAGAGTAGCCTTCATTCCCAAACCTGGGAAGGATATAATTATAATGTTGCAAAAGATTTTCAACCGATCAGCTTAACGTCTTTTATATTAAAGACGTTGGAGAAGCTGGTTGAGAAATATCAGGGATGAGGTGCTTTTGGCCTTCCCGCTGCACAGAGGGAAGCATGCTTTTCAGACAGGCTGCTCGATAGAAATGGCACTCCATGCTGTTCTGGTAAAATTGGAGCAGCAGCTGGAACGAAAGGAGTATGCTGTGGGCACGTTCTTTATAGAGGGTACCTTCAGCAATGCCCTTTCAGAAGTCATCTGTAGAGAGGATTTGAGGTGTGGCGTGACAAACGAGCTAATAAGCCAGATAAACTTTACATGAATCAAAGATAATTTCCGATTTTAACCTTGCCTAGATAATCTTTCGCCTTATAATCGCTCCATTTTTATTCGAGGTTTAGCGAAAATTACAACGCCAGCGCTATCTATCGTCGTTTAACTTCATTAAATTGGAGAGAAATGAGGATTCCCATCTGTCAGTTGTTTTTGCGCTTTTTGTCAAATGGTAATAAATAAGCTCTAATTCATCTACAATAGTATAATTTGTTTCGGAGGAGATATATCAGTAAGAACGATTCAAATTCATTTATACTTTAACGTTTTTCCATTTCCGCTAAGGACGCTGTAGCAGACGACAGTTTTTATGCCATCGTAGAATAAACTTTTGCCAAATAGCATCTAATTTTTAAAAGTGCGAAATTTTTCATGCAACAAAACCCAGTGAGCACCAAATTTGGCGACGTCTTTTCGACATCGTTACGGCATCTTTACGACATCCTTTGCCCATGTCGTTTCAGTGTCTTTGCAATATCGTAAAGACATCGTCAGATCATATGACTTATTTACGATATCGTAAAGACACCTTAAAGACATAGACATAGGATGTCGTAAAGTTGTCGTAAAGATGTCGCAATGATGTCGTAAAGACGTCGCCAATCTTTGTGCCCACTGGGAATTTGACTTCAGTTTTTTCTGAGAGATGGTAAATTAATAAAATTCTTAAACGAAGTAAATAGTCTTTGATACTGTGTCGATCTATTTATGAATGAGTTATCTGTCGATTCTTTTATCGGAATTGCAGGATTCTCGCTAGTCAGTGGGCATGAATGTCCCAGGGCATTTTGAGAACGATCTAAAAACGTCCTAAGTCAGACAAAGTAACGTTATAAAAACATAAAATGTTCCAAAGACGTTTTTAGGACGTATTTGGAACATTTGAAGTTTTTTTGCCTGACTTAGAACGTTTTATGGACGTTCGAATCCCGTCTTTTATATCTTACGTCCTAAAAACGTCTTTAGGACTTATCAAAAACATCTTTCAATTTCGTTCCCGCTGCGTAATTGATGCCATATACGGACTAAAATCGGTTAAAATCCCTTGAAACAACTGAAATCCTTATATCTATGCCCTTAGGATTCTTTTGAAATTATATTTATTTCCAAACCCAGTGGGCAAAAAATTAAAGATATCCTAGAGACGTCTTTGGGACATCCCTATGAAGTCTTTTATAACATGTTTTTTGGTCATCCTAGGGATACTCTTAAAACGTCTAATGTCAGTACGAAAGATGTCCCGAGAACGTCTATGCCTTCAAGGCATCTTTAGGTCATCTTTAGGAGATTTGACGTCTTAGAGACGTTGATTAGCCTGGCATAGGATGTCCTCCCTTACGAAAATACACCGTTCGGACACCGTTGAAAGACCGTTGAAAGGGACCATTCGGCTACCGTTGAAAATGACCGCTGGTTTCTCAACGGTCTTTTCGCGCGGCGGCTGGCCACTAAGACCTTTTCTACTGATGCCAATTATGAAAATTTTTCTGGAAGGTGAGAGCCACTGTTGGGGGAATGAATGGTTCTGAAGTCCAGTAGATGGCGGCACACTTGTCGAAATAACGAAACTATGAACTCTTCGTATTTTCGACCCTCTCTCTTTTCTTTCCTTATACTAATTTTTCACATCCAACTTCTTATTATTTTTAATAATTTTTATACAGAAAAAAGTCAATTGCAGAATTAATTTTTCCTTTCAATTGCCATATAACTTTCGAAAAAATAGCATCTTTTTATTCGTTTTTCCCTACAGGCCACAATTTTAGAGGTTTATAAGTATCCTCGATCGCATTTGTTTTATCTTTCTGACCATAATTGTCTTGAATAGTGTTATCAACTCCTGCTGT
>NC_046664.1:10446834-10458619 GCF_010883055.1 Belonocnema kinseyi | reverse complement strand
ACATTTTTAAAACATTAATAATTCAAGATTCTATCAAATACAGGTAGATTTAAGTTTCAGTATAGGAATATTTACCCGCTAACAGTTTTGAAAAATTCGATCCGAATATGTGTCTATACGGTCATGGTTTAGGGGCCCTCGGCCCAGCATTGTCTGTACGTTGAGTCGTATACAATTATATACGAAAATGTGGTTATTTTGACCAAATGTATTTTCCTTTACCCTTTTATCAGATTTCTTCTCCACATATGCCATGAAACTATTTAGTTAAGTTTACAAAATTAACTATTACATAATTTTTTAAAAAGTTTTAAATGTTTCTTCAGAAGTTTTGTAGAAGTTGTAGTAACGTACTCAGAATTTATATATTTTTTCTGGAGTAAAGGGGCCCCTGACTGTCCAGGGGCCTGGGGCTATAGCCCCACCTAGCCCTATGGTTAATCCGGCGCTGAGGGTGCTTAAGATGAACACGACGCGACACCCTGTTACAATGACAATAATACCTAAGTCGGGCCGTGTTTATTGTATTTGGGGTGTATTTTTGTGGTCACTGGACCAAGCAATGTGGCAATAGGTGTGGAAATTTATTCGTAGTTCAAAAGTAAGCTTTCACATTCATTTCTAATGATGTTTTAATTTTTTCGGTAGTTAGAATGATTATTGTAGTGAAAGCCTTTTCCGTTTTTTTATATGTTCTTTATTTAAATACTGTTGACATCTTTCGACTCGGATCCGAGTCTTTTTTAAGGCGAGTTCTTATATTTGATTAAAGGAAATCTAAAAGAACATTTTTACCTTTCCGTTGTAATATAGTTATAGTTATATTACAAATATATGTATAGTTACATATGTATAGTTAGATTACAAAGTATTGATATTGACAGAAACTTTCTTCTGTTCCCCGTTATGGGAACAGTAAAAATAAAAACTAATCTTCAAACTTTAAAATATATTTTTGTTTATTCGTTTATCGCAAAATTATTTATAATAACTATCATATTATATAAGTCTAATGATAAATACATTATACTTTATTATTACTTATAATTGTTAATCTGACTTGAAATTAATGCATTAAATTTTAAATAATGGCGGGCATTTTTATAGTAAGGGAATCGGAATCGGAGTCTAAATCGATTCTTAGTGTCGATTCTTCGATTCTCAGAATCGACACTTTTTTTGAGAATCGAAGAATCGAGAATCGATTCTCGCGCCGATTCCGAAACCCTAATTTGAGAAGTTCTTTTAAATTATTAGGGGAGAGTTGATAATTAATTTTAATATGTATTTAGATCACTCAATAGAAGAAAGAAACTATATACGCTACTCACACATACATTTTCGTATTTATAGAAAGTTTATTTTTTCTCCCTTTCTATTGTATTTTATAATAAAATGAAATGAATAAATTATCGTCTTTAAAATGGATAAAAATTATTTTACCTTTTTACAATAGCGGAAAAGGTGATTATTTTCACGTAACCTGTAATTTGTTTAATTTCCATAACTTGCCACACTGGTATTTTATACTTCAAAACTCTGAAAAATAATTAAACCAAATAAATTCATAACTTTTATTTTTCTTCACAAAGATTGCTTTTTTAAAATTATCTTTGATGTTAATAAATTATTTGTGTTAAGAAGTAGCTCTTCCTTTCTGAAAAAATAATATTCGCTTTTGCCGACCATTTACGAACTAATTTTTTTAAACTACATAACTATAGAACACAAGCGCATCTGGCTTATCTCTTATCGGAAAGTAGAATTTGTATTCTGTCCTTGAGGCTGTGCGACAGGAAAATTAATTCCATCTCTGAAACAAATGATGCAGTCAGTTTCTTGAAATAAATATTTCTTAACACAAGGAAATTTCTGCAAACTATTATTTTTCGTGAACTTGAAATGATATAATCCTCGAAGATGAATAATATAATGTATGATTTAGAGAGTAGAAGTCAGATTGATACGGTGTGTTATAGTTCAACGACAGTTTTTACACTAATCTTGACAATTGCAGAGCTATCAAAACTAACTTATTTCCTAGATTCCATCTTATTCACATTTACGTAAGTCAACATTGATAATGTGTTGAAAAATAAACAACTGTCTCCCACTATTATGATTCCCCTCCTTCAAAATATTTTTTGTAGAGGCTTTATATAAAGCTTATTTTCTTGACACCTAAGAATATTCCGCATATGCTGTCTAACAATTGTGCCAACAATGGTTAAACGCAGTAAAATGGGTTTTCTTTTTGAGATATGTTTGTGTTTAATTTTTATTGTGTCTTCTCTCGCTGAGAAAGGTGAGTTCATTTAAATTCTATAAACATTGCAAGAAAAATGCAATACTTTATCTAACATTCCTGTTGGGTATCCTATCAGGCTCTAGTGGAGAATCTCTTTCTTTTAATTAATGTTGAATTTAAATATGTTGCACTTAAATTAGAAATAAATATACGTTTTTAAAATCTTTTTTTTAGTTTTATTTTAAGTAGTGTTATAAAATGCATTTAAAGAAAAGGTGTAAGAATATAACCAATAATAGCCTTATTAAGTTGTTTATTATTTTTCTCTACATTTATTCGTTCATTTCTTGCAAGATTTAAGAGGAGGGAACTGAAATGTATTGTTTAAAAAAAAATGCAAAATATGTATTTTTTAAATACTTCTTCGCGTGCTAATAGAAGTTTTCAAACGTTATTTTATAACATAGGGCAACGTAATATGTATAATTTTTTCAAAATTGTTTAATGATTAAATTTTAATATAGAAAATACAGTTCCTTTTTGTGTGTAAATTTTCGTATGTTCTAACAAGTTCTTAGAATAAAACATAATTTTTTCATTTCACAGTATCTTTCACCGAATTTATATTTTCAAAAATTAACCTTCTGATATTTTTTGAAACTTCAAATGCAATGAGTAGTTCAAAATATTTCAATAATGATAGAATTTGGTCAATTTTATGCTTCAGAGTGTTTTTTTTGCGAAAAAATACTAGTTCAGTTAAAAAATGTGAGATTTCCTGATCTCCAAACGTCAAGTGTTTCAGCAACTTGTTAGCATTAATTATTATCTCACTAAGTGAAAAGAAGACGAAAAGTAAAAATTTTCCAAAAAACCCCGCAAATATCTGGCATTAATATACATTAATATACAGTAATAATAATTTGTTCAGACAATTATTTTCGATAAATTCTATTAATTATTAAGTCACTTTAAGTGTAAAATAGACAAGTAGTTAAAAAATTCGGAAAAATAAATAAATAGATTATATGTAAGAATCTAATATATGTATAAGAATCTTGTTATTAGTATAGAGTAGTATTTTATGTATTAGAAATAATCTGCATTAGAAAAATTGCAAAAAAAAAACTTACCGTGAAAAACTATCAAAACCCATTTTTTGACTTACGGAATTTTTTGGGACTCTATCGAACAAACTTATGGGGATGATAATGAAAAAATATTTTTGTTTTGTTTTCTATGGCTAATTGCGAAAAGAAATGTTAAGTTTCAACTCGATTTAGATGATATTAGCTAATCCAAATAACATTTACAAAAACGTACCTTTGGAATCAATCAAATAAGAAATGAAAAATAATAAGCTTTTATCAAGCATAATATAGGCTTAGATAGGCTTAGAAGATTCGGAAAGGATTTGAAAAAAGTTCATTATTTATCATTCCTTAGCTTTTACTAATGTTTTTTTAAAGAATGCGATAAAACTAAATGCCCGGGACCATTAAAATACTACGAGGATGTACGTTGCAAACCGATTTACAAAAATCCAGAAGACTGTTGCGCTGTGAAGTACGATTGCTCGCATCTTGAAAGTAGATCTCCTAAAAAATGCTACTTAAATGATAATGTTTATGAGATGGGAGAGAAACTGAAAGACGAAGATGCTCTTGCTTGTGATATTGGATGTTTTTGCGCCGAAGGATACAACGGAAAGTAAGCAAATTAACATAGCTCGTAAACAAGTATTGCCAGGGTGTCTACTATTATTATTATCTTATTAGGCCAGCCCATTTAAATCCCGACTTTATTAGAAGTCCTCAAATTTGCCTAGAAGTTTGGTCAGGAGAGAAGAAAACTGCAGAAAACCGCCTACCGAGTTCAGCCGTTTAATGTCTAATGTCAGTACAAAAGATGTCCCGAGAACGTCCATGTCTTTGAGACGTCTTTAGATTATTTTTAGGATATTGGACGTCTTAGAGACGTTGATTGGCCTGGCATAGGACGTCCTAGGAACGTCCCAAGGACGTTCTTGGGATTATCATAGTATTTTGTCCACCGGGCTCAGCGTCAAACCTCCCGCTCGACATTTTATGGAATCAAACTTGGCGGTACCTGTGTAGGAATTTGGCGAAGAAAACTGTACTTGATCCTGTAATGGAACCTGTAAAGGAACATTTGAATGGTTGAGTATAAGTACCTGCACAGGTTCCATTGCGAAGTAAATTGAGGCGCGGATTAGATCCTCTACAGGTTCATGTGTAGGATCATGCTTCCTATACAGGTTCATGTATACAGTTCTGAACAAGTTCTTAAATGTGAATCCGGATTTCAAACTGCTCTATGAAGGAACCTGTACAGGATCATTCAAAGTTTATCTTGCACACAGGTTTATTTGCAGGATTATGTACAGTTACCTTCGCCAAAATCCTGTACAGGAACGGTCAAGGTTACCTGTAAGGATTCTTATAGTGGTTCATGTTTAGGACCCTGAACAAGTTTCTGTTCAGGAACCAACGCCTCAAATTCATCTGTGAAGATACCTGTATAGGATAATTCAAAGACTAGGTAGCACACAGATTTCTTTGCAGGATCATATACAGTTTCCTTCGTCAAATTTTTGTACAGGAGCAGTCAGGATCATATTTGCGGGTTCCTATGCAGGTTCCGGTATATGATCCGGAGCAAGTTCCTGTACATGAACTTGCTTCTAAAATCACTCTGTAAAAAAAACTGTACAGGATTATTCAGAGGTTAGCTTGCATACAGTTTCGCTTGCAGGATCATGTCCAGTTTTGTTTCTTCATTTTCTGTGGAGGAACCGTCATGATTATGTGTACAGGTTCCTGTGAAGATTCGTGTCCAGGAAAATGTCCAGGATCCTCCAAAGTTCATGTAAAGGATGAACATGAAATGTTATGCCTTGAAATGATTCCATATGATATGCAAAGACGCTCAAAAATGTTTCATTTCCCTTGCCCTTTCGGTACACCCTCGCTTCTTACCCCTACGGTAATAAATTAAAATAAATAAAGGACCTAGGGTAATAAAATACAGTGAAACTCTTCTATAGCCCCGATTTTGGAGCTGACGGTGGGCAGGAACTAACTTATTATAGCCCGCTCCGCTTTTGTTTGTTCATGCCTGAGCGCTCACCTGAGTGATAACCGCAGACCACGCGCACCCTGCGCAGCTCCTGTTACACCTAACTGTGGTGCGGCGTCAATTCTCGGAAGGGCTATAGAAGGGAGGGCTATTGAAGGGTTTCACTGTAACTGAAAATATATTCTGAAACATTTCCCAACTCCAACACATAAAATTGGATGTCTTAAAATATTTCCATTTGATGATTTGATGTATGAAAAAAAATATACCAAAAATTATTTTAAATAACTAACTTCGAAGCCTTAAATGGTTTGATTTGTTATCCAAAGACACAAAAAAAAGAGTTTCTACCCTTCAACTCTCCTGAAACATCCACCTTTCCTACCTATAAGATATTAGAACATTAATTAAGACTTAGTAGAAACTAAAAAAAATTAATGATTCTGATGATATAATGATTAAATTTTGAATTGTAAACACAACAAAATATTTTGTAATTTTTAAAAGATTCTGAAATCTTTACACGATTTAAATTCTTTTTAAATCTTTTTAACACTCCTAAATATTGTTTAAACTCTCGTATTTGTTCTAAAACTTTGTAATCTTGTAAGATTGAAACATTTGCCTTTAAAATCTTTTATATAAATTTCTATACAAGTTCTTTTAATATAAAAAATTATTGATAAATTTTCCAAGAATCTTGAAAAAAGTTTTTTGTTTATTCTTTCAAAATTCTTAAAATTTTTCGACTTTTTTTCATTAAAACCTTTAAAACATTAAATTTTGATCGAAATTTTTTGAAATTTCGCATAAATTTCTACTTCTTCTAAGTATCTTTAAACATGATTGCTGTTTTTTCTATTTTCTTTTAATTCTGCACAATTAGAAAAATTGTCTTAAATTCTTTCGGATTCTGTTTGACAATTTTGTAAAATATTTGGAATTTCTTTAAACATTCTCTTACAATTAATTAAAAAAAAATTGTTTACAATTTTCCAGGAATCTTAAAAATAGTTTTTCGTTCTATTAATACCCTTAAAAATTATTGATTTTTTTCTTCGAAATCCTCGAAAACTTACATTTTGTTAAAAATGTTTAAATTAAAAAAAAATATACAATCTTTTAACGCCTCCAAACCTTCTAAATATCTTTTAAAATGATTCGATTTTTTCCTGAAATAAACAAAAAAATCGCGTAAATTTCTAAATCTCCTAAATATTCTTTTGAAATGTTTGCATTTTTCTCAGTTTATTTGAGAATTCAACATAGGTAAAAAATTGCCTTCATGTCTTACGGATTGTTTTCTGCAATTTTTGGAAATCTTTTAAAATGCTTTAAAATGTACACATGAGCATTAGAAACTTTTTTTTATTTTCATAATACCTTTGAAAAATCTTAAAAAGCTTCGAAATTTTGTTTGGAAATCTTTAAAAACTTATATTTTGTTGAAAAATTTTGGAAATATTCATATAGTTTAAGTAATTTTTAAATCTTTTAGAAACTTCTAAACCTTTTAAATATCTTTTAAAAAGATTACAGTTTTTCCGAACATAAACAAAAATTTCGCATAAATATTTAAATCTTCTAAAAATCTTTATAAAATGTTTGATATTTTTCCTATTTCTGTTTAAGTTCTGCCTAATCAAAAAAAAATTACTTTAAAATCTTCCGCATTCTTTTTTCGATAGTTTTGGAAATTTCTTGAAATGTTTTTAAAAAGTCTCTTAAGATTGATTTTTCAAAATAAAAAATCATTTATAATATCCCAAGTAATCTCAGGAATAATTTCTTGGTTTCTTAATACCTTTCAAAATTCTTATAAAGCTTCAAATTTTTTCGGCATCTTCAAAAATTGTCATTTTGTTTTAAATTGATTGAAATATTTAAAAATTAAAAATTATTCTTGAATCTTTGAAAAACTTCTAAGACCTGTAAATACCTTTCTGAATTCGATTTTTTCTAAAAATTAAGAAAAAATTCGCAAAAATTTCTAAATCTTGTAAACACTATTTTCAAGTGTTTAGTAATTTTCCTACATTTATTTCTAAATTTTATATAATTAGGTAAATTGCCTTAAAATCTTTAAATTCTTTTTTGAAAATTTTTGAAATTTTCACAAATCTTTTGAAATATTCTCCTAAAATTGATTTAAAAAATAAAAAATGATTTAAAATGTTCACATAAAACTAAAAACATTTTTCTTATCCAGTTGAATACCTCCAAATTTAACATTTCCCAAAACATAAAATATTATTCTAGGTTTAAATTTATATTCCTTGTAACTTCCAGATTTTTCGGATTTTATCCTTTTACGGATTTTATTTTAATTCCCGGCTATTTCCCGTTATCCCCAGTTCATGGACACCCTAAATTTCTTATTCCTATAAAAGTAACATAATTTTTATGTTCCTTAATGAATAATTTTAATAAAGTAATTTAATTTTTGCAACAGTGCTCATTTCATATGCGCAGTCGTTGATTGCTTCCAGAGACCAAGACCTGGTTGTTCAATGGTTCATTATGGTAAACAATGCTGTGCAACAGAAGTGTGTCGTAAGTATAATTAAGTATAATTATAATTAATTATTCCTCTTCCGATTTATCATAGAATTGTATATAAACATTTTAATTGTTTCCTCATTAAACTTTCTAAAAGACGATAGCAATACAATAATTATTGATAAAAACGTATTATTCCGCTTATAAATTATCACTAGTCCTTAAGTGCAATTAATTAAACAAATATTTTAGCTGACAGAGAAAAAGTAACCTGTACTGTTGATGGCAAAACGTACAAAGAAGGTGAAGAGTTTGAAGCTAAAGGGGAACCAAATAAAAAATGCGTTTGCATGCCAGGATATGAAGGTGAAATATTATATTCAGTTTTAAAAATAACAATCTTTATACTAAAAAAGTTTAAAAAATTATTTTTTCTCTTTGCAGGAGAAAATGCAGAACCATATTGCTACGTTCCATCGAAGACCAAGAGTTATTGTGGTACTGAATTGAGACACGCGTCTGAGATCAGAGAAAAATGTGCACCAGTTTATTATTATGAACAATCTCCCGAAACTAGCTGCAGCGTCTCATGGAGATGTCGTAAGTATTTTTTTTTATAATTAAAGACTTCCCAGCTTAAAAATTTCTCAAATCAGGGAAAATAGAATGATTTTTCACCAAACTAGGGGAATAATAGGGGAAAATTCTTTTAAATAGAAATCTTGTTGGGACTATAATGAATTTAATATCAAACTCTTTAAATTTCAAAAGTTTCAAACCGTTCTATTATGCTATTTCAAGAAAAAAAGTCAATTAAAAAAAATTTTGCCATAAGGTGGCTTTAACGAAATCATTTAATTTTCTACAAAATAATCACGTTTTTAAAAGAGCAGTTGAATTTCAAATAAAAAAAGATTTATATCAAAATTGTTGAATTTATAACCTGCAAAGATGAGTTTTCAATCAAATGGACGAATTTTTAAACAAAAAAGATTAAACGATAAAGATAAATATAATTTTCTACCATAAAAGATGAATTTCCAATCCAAGTAGACAAATTATTATCAAAGCAGTTGCATTTCAGACAAAAAATTATTATTTTAACAAAATTGTCGAATTTTTAACAAAATAATTAAATGTTCAACAAAATAATTGAATTTTGAAAATTCTAATCCCGAAAGTTGAGTTTTCAACAAAAAAATTATTTGCAATCAAGAAAGATGACTTTCTTACCAAAAAAGAATTATTTTCTATCTGAAAAGATGAATATTCAACAAAAAAGTAGACTTTTCAACAACTAAATGCATTTTTAATCGAATATTTACATTATTAACCTAATATATTAATTTTCAATTAAAAATAATAATTCCCTGTCAAAAAACGAGTTTTAAGCAAAATAGCTTAATTTTTAACTATAAAAGTGAATTTAAAAAGGTTAATTGTCAACTAAAAAGATGAATTTGCCACCAGAATGAACTTAGAAGAATAATTTTTTAGAAAAAGACGGGTTTTCAGTAAAATAGCTAAATTTTCCACCAAAGAGGAGAATTAAAAAAAATGTTTAAGAAATGAGATAAAATTTAACCAAAAAAATAAATTTACAACTAAAAAACATAAGTTTTTAACAAACAAAAAAATGAATTTTTCACCCGGGGGATTAATATCCAACCCAATAGTTTAAATTTCAAGGCAAAAACATGAATGTCATGTGAAGAAGTTGAATTTTTAACAAAAGAAGATGACTTTAACTAAAACGTGGAATTTTAAACAAAATATGTGATTAAATTTCTACCAAAAAATTAATTTTCTTTCTCTAAAGACGAATATTCAAGAAAAAACTTAAATTTTCAAGATAAATAAATGAATTTTTATAGAATAAGATTAAATTTTCCACCATAGAGGTAAATTTAAGAAAAAAGGGAATTTTCAGAAAATAGTTAATTTATCAACAAAAAAGGTACATTTTTAACTAGAAAGAATCATTTTCAACCAAATAGTTGAATTTTGAAGGCAGAAACTCGACTTTGTTATACTACAGTAAAATTTTTTATCCGAAATTATGAATTTTCTACAAAAACCTTATTTTTCTATGAATTAGTTATTTTTTGAAATAAATAATGGAACTTTTTACCAACTAGTAGAATTTTTAACCAAACAAAATGAGTTCTGGAACAAAAAAAATAATAATAGACTTTTCAATCAAAAAGAATAGTAATTCTAATCAAGTATAGTTGGAGTTTATTATTGGGCTATATAAGTTAGTTAGAATAGAGAAAAAAAAGATAAAATAGAGGAAAAGGGACAGTTTCTTGAAAACAGAGGAAAAAGAGGAACTATTTTAAAAAAGGGTTGCAGAGGGGAAATAGGGGAAAGAGTGTGAAGTCTGGAATTATAATTTTAAAGTACTATTGTTCCCTTTCAATGATATTAATTAAATATATAATTGTTTCAGAAAACAATAATGATACCCTAATTCCGAGTACTGAGAACAGTGAAGGTGAATCTGGTAAGTATCAATTTTCAGTTTGCGATGGCAATTTATTGATCGACGAAAAAATTGAGCTTTATAAATTAATTTAATTTCGTAGTTTATTTATTTTTTTATTTTCCATTTGAAATACTACTTTTTATTACGTTTCTTAGCTTTTTCAGACGTTAATTAAGTCATTAAAACCTCTTCCTGTCTTACTTTTTCTCACTTACTTCTCCTACGTTTTCGCAGGTTCCCCGATGCACCTTACTTCTTCCACCGCTACGTCCCCCTCTCTTTACTTCCCCAGTCTTCATTTCCCCACCCTTACTCACGCACACTACCCTTTTAGCCTTTGGCTTTCAACCCCCCACTTCCAATTATTTCCCCTACTCCCTTTCTCTAATTTCCCCTCACTTGTACTACTTCCCCACTCACAATTCCCCTACTTCCCACCTCTCATTTCTCCTCTATTTTCTGCCTCTCATTTACTCTCACTTTCCCTGCTTCCCCTCTACTCATTTCCCCTCCTGGGGGATACGGAACCCTAAAAATTCGATTTTAAAAATATCTAATAAGGAAACTATTTAATATCGCTCTATTTTTTACAGATATTTGTAAATTCGGTAACATCGTAATGCGAATTGGAGACGAACTTAATCAGGCTACAGGTTACAGTTCTGTATGCGTCAAATGCAAATGTGAAGTTCCACCTACTCCCACTTGCCAACGTCTTCCTGATAATGAATGTGACGTGACGGTTCATCCTAATTTTGACAATTACTAATCGATGTATATAACATTCCGAATTTTAATTTAAAAGTATATAAGATTGTTAATGCTTCTACAATTTATCTTTCGATTATGATAATTCACATGTATGGCAATATGAAATCATGTGCTTTTTTATTTTGATTTGATTTTTTTTCGACCATTTATTTGTGAAGTAAAATTTTATTTTCTCAATAACATGATAAATTATATTTGTACATTTTTATCGTTAGTACTGTATTTAATGAAAAAAACCGCCATATATATATATACACAGGGTTGACACGCTGGGGCTTACATACACGGCAAGTTGAATGCTACCCGAGTTGCACAATAGCAGAGGAGAAGCCATTATACAGGGGTATTTTCATATTTCGCGCCTTCAAGGTTTCATTCGGATTGGCCATTCGGTCAAGTCCGTACATCTGCGGATCAAGTTTATAATAGTTTCCATGATTGCGTTCGAAACTTCAAACGGATACAAGTGTCAAAACAATATAGGTTATGTTATATAGTAATTAAAAATAATAAGTGTTTAATTAATAATGAAGTGAGACATGTGAACTGAGAAGTAAACGTCATTTTTTTTGTGCCAGTAACATTATAGAATGGCTGCTAAGTGAAAAATACTATAAAATAGTAATAATATTCTGTGCTTCCAGTGGGCGAAGAGTGAATGGTGTTTAATGCTTATTTTT
>NC_046664.1:10432483-10446734 GCF_010883055.1 Belonocnema kinseyi | reverse complement strand
CTGCGCAGCTACCAGAAGTTATAGGTTCCCAAATTTTTATATTATTTTTAATAGAATATAATATATACATAGAATTTTATTGAAATCAAATAATAAATGACTAAATATATGAAAAAATACAAGAAATGTGAAAATTGTACATACGATACATCAAATAAATGCATTTTTAAATAAAAAAATTAAAAATAATATTAAACTATTGTGAACCTGCAACTTCAGGTAGTTGACTGGTACGGTTATATAACCATACTAACCAGCTATTTGAAGTTGTAGGTTAAAAAAAATTATATTGTTTTTAATAGAATATAACATATAATTATAATTTTATTGAAATCATATAATAAATGATTAAATACGTAGAAAAATACAAAAAAACGTAAAACATGTATAAACGATACGTCAAAATAAAGGGGTATTTTGGTCTAGCATTTTGAAAAATTCAATTTTTTTTGCATATTTTCAAAGTTTAGACCTTTAAGAACATATCCTCCAAAGGAAATTGTCTAATGTATGTAGCAGGAATGGCTGATTGATAAAATGTAAGTATAGCGCGCTATTAAATGACTTAGACTGCCTGAAATTTTACTCACTTCTTACGCGTTTTTCTCGAAACTACTTTTTTCGACACGGCCACCACGATATCTCAAGTTCTAGCCAACCGACTTACTTGAAATTTGGTGTAAACTTTCTTTATATAATTCTGTATAGCCCCTACCAGCTTTATGTAAAAATGTTGGTTTTAACTATTTTTAAAAAATTCAGGAATTTCAAAGAAAGATGTAAAAAATTTTTGATTTCAGACAGTCGCCATTTTGTAAAAAATTTTTTTTCATGTTCCCCGAGGTAGGGGCTGTAACGACATCCTTACTGATTAAGAATTTCTTTTGTTTTGTTTTTCAGATCACCAGGAGGGTTGGAATCATGGTGGCCAGGATTCACCGTTTTTTTCACGCCTGTCTGCCCCCTCCTCTAACTCTTTTAATTTTTAATATTTTTTTAATGAAAATCGGGTTTCTAGACCAGAATACCCCCTTAATGCCTTTTAAAATGAACAAATCCGCCCGCCTCGCGGGCACACTCGCATCCCGCGCTGCGCGCGCGGCTCGGAAGTTTGAGCGCGACTGTTGCTTCTCGCGCTACGCGCTCGATAATGTATTTACCTCACGCTCTAAGCTCGGCCTTTGTATTACCCTCCATATTTGTGTATACATTTTTTAAAACTGAAGGTCAAAGCATCGAAAACGGTAGTTTGATCATAGTGAGTTCTCTTTTTTTAAAGCTCTTTTGGCTCATCATCACGTATCTCGTGCTGCGCACTCGAATGGATTACTTTTTTCAAAATTATCGTGCCCACAGCCTGACATATATACCATATATACGTAGAAACATACAAAATGCATACATGCATGCATGCATACATACATACATACATACATACATACATACATGATAAATACATAAAGTCAGACAGGCTGACATATTCGTAAAAACCTGTTTTTGGTATTCTAGAGGTCTCAAAACGTGGACATTTGACAAAAAAGGGGGTTATCGAAAGTTATCGTATCGTCAGACTACAGACAGACAGACCGAAAGACAGACATTTTCGTTAAACCTATTCTTTCTGACTTAGGGGGTCTCGAAACGTCGAGAATTGAAGAAAACTGAATAGGGTCAAAATCACACAAAACCAAGACATTCCATGTATATGATGAGAATGTAAAAATTTCAAATTTACCGCCAAACTGTGGGTTCTATTGAAAAATGGTAGGAAGCAATTTTTTAGGTTGATCCGAGACGAGCAATTTTCCTGCGACCATTTCACCGTCATTGGCGTTGTTTGGTTTTAAATTAGAATTTTCGATTTTCTTATGGCATTTTCCACGTTTAAAACAAAAAACTATTGTTTCTATTGAAAAATAGTACAGAGCAATTTTATAGAACTTTTAAAAACGAATAATTTTGATTTTCTGCCCTTTTACTGTATTTTGCTTAGTTTCACGGTGAAGTTGGATTATAACATTTTTCTGTTTGAATTTTCATGGCTAAAACCATAAATATTGGCAGTAAAAGGGTGGGTAATGAATTTGACCTGTATTTTTGCATCACAATTTAGTGTGCAAAAGGAAATTTAAATATAAAAATTCCTTCGAAAGTTATCGTGTCGTTAGACTACAGACAGACATTTTTCGTAAAACTTAATTTTTCTGACTCAGGGCGTCTTGAAACGTGGAGAATTGAAGAAAACTGGATAGAGTCCAAATCACACAAAACCAAGCCATTTCAACTATATGATGAGAATGTAAAACATTAAAAATAATATTGAAATATTGTGAACCAGAAACTTCAGGTAGCTGACTATTATGTGATATAACCATACTAACCAGCTATCCGAAATTGCAGGTTTAAAAAATTTTTATATTATTTTTAATAGAATATAATATGTAAATATAATTTTATTTAAATCAAATAATTAATAATCAAATTCATGGAAAAACACATGAAATGTGAAAATTGTACCAACGATACATCAAATTTATGCCTTTTCTTATGCAAAAATAAAAAATAATTTACAAACTTTGAGAACCTATACAACTTTATGTATATGGTTATTAAGGTTACATGACCATGGTTATGCACAAAATTTCAAAACCTACAACTGCAGGTAGCTGGTTAGTATGGTTATAAGACCATGGTTAATTAACCATACGAATGAAGTTGTGAATTCTCAAAATTTGTATATTAATTTTAATTTTTGCGTAAGAAAAGGCATTAATTTGATGTATCGTTTGCATAATTTTCACATTTCTTGTGATTTTATGCCTTCGATCATTTATTATCTTGTTTCAATAAAATTCTATTCATTAAAAAATTATCTTTTAAAATAATTTAAAACTGCCGTAAAAAGTAGTGATTAACAATACATTTACCGATTCATTTAGTAAAAGTACCAATTCCTTAAGTAGATATAGTTCCTAATTCATTTAGTTTAGGAGAGGGGGCGGGGGCTACCTGATGTTGTAAGACTGTAGATTCTCAAAATTCTCATATTATTTTTTATTTTGCATAAGAAAAGGTAAATAATTATATGCCACGATGTCTGACTAGGTGATTCTGCAATTTGAAATTTGCTACACTGAAAAAAATTGTTCTTGAATAAAGAAAATATTACTTGATTCAAGTCAATCACAGGTACGAATGGGCACGATAGAATATGAGTGTGTTCCAAATAAATAAGTACTTGCTACCGTATGCTTGGAACAAGCGTACATTTTCTTCATCTGAGAGAATGTATTCTTAGATAGAATATCGCATTTTATTATTCTAAAACTTTATTGTGTTACTTCATAAAGAGATGTATTTAAATGCAGAACATAGTTTACTTCCAAGAAATCATTTCTGATACACTTCAAGAATATATTTTCTTGATATAAGAATATGTGGTATCGGATCAATAGACTAGTGCCTCAAGTGAATACTATTTCTCACAAAAAAAATTGTTTTCGAAATTATTGTTATATAATCTTCTTTTTTAAATTACACAGGCCGACAAAATTTGACAAAGGTCCGGAACCAGAGACCAGACCTAGTATACCCGAAGGTTTTTGCTGCGCTGAATCCGAATCCGACCTCAGAAAAATTCCATCACCCTCAGTTTTCGAGATATTGTAACCTAAAAGTGCAAAAAACACCGTTTTTTGCTATATTTGAGGTTACATAGCATCTTGAATAAATTTTTTTTTAAAAACGGGCGAAAGCATCACAAAGAAGCACCCTTGCCCTTTGAAATCCATTTTTCAGATTCAAGATAGCTTTTTTTTTCATCGATATATCATTGATTGAAGTTAAGTATTTTCGCAGTTTCGTAACAACGTTAAAACACCCTATATAGCATATGTGAGGCTATAAGCCCAATTTATAAGTGATCGTATTCGATCGAAAAAATCTATATATAGGTTTTTGAGGTTGCTCATTAAGAATATGAAGTCAGATTTTGAAAATTCAATATGGCTGCCATTTTGGATCCGCCATTTTGAATTCGTCAAATTTGATATTGGATTTGTAATCAGCGACCTCCAAAACCCCTTAGTATACATGATCATACCGGGTATACATTATATACCGGGTATACCGGGTATACATTATCATTACTGGGCTTGGGGGTGAAATTTTTCATATTTGAATCCGCCATATCTCGGCTATGAAAAATCTTGTCAAAAAGTTAGGCATCGCATTTTGAAGGTAAAGAGTAGTTCTTTACGATGCCATTGTCAGTTTGTGAACAAAAAATTTTTCGCGATGTTACGGGGCCTCGAACACATCAAAATAACGGGTTTTTGACCCTTTTAGGTTAGAATATCTCGAAAACTGAGGGTGATGGAATTTTTCTGAGGTCAGATTCGGATTTAGCGCAGCAAAAACCTTCGGGTACAGTAGGTCTGGTCTCTGGTTCTGAGAATTGTTGGCCTGTGTTATTAAAGTACGTAATTCGCGCACACTGTTATTTACACATGTAATCGTACGCTCTAGACGCTTTGAAAAATCGCAGTCGCCGAGGATTGAACCCTCTCTACCTAAAACTAGTGTGTCCTAACCTCGCGCTCTACCGACGCTATCGAAGCACTTGGATCTCAGTGACAAAAGTTTGGGTAAGAATTTCAAGACAGGGTCGAAACAAGTCATATGGTGAGCCTCAACCAATTTCAAACTAAAAGTTGTTGAACTCAACTTTAATTTGCCATTTTTTATTTAGAAAAATTTTAGAATTGAATGTTACTTATTTTAAAAAAGGCTCGATACTTTTTTCTTAATATATTTAAAAATGTTTTAAAATATCTAAAAGTAATAAACAATAAATAAAAATTCTCCGTAAAATGCACAGTTATCAATTTATACAACTCTCTTATTGCATATAATACTCTCTTACTGAATTTTTAATGCAAAATAACATTTCTTAAACAATAATTTAAAATATTTGAAAAAGCGAAGTAAGTTTCACTTATTTAACGAGGCATTTAATACTTCTTGTTTTTAAATATTTTAAACGCTTAAAAACGACTCTAAGGTAATAAATAATAAAGAAAAGTTGCAAGTACAAAAGTTCTTTTATAACATCAATGACAAAAAATTATGTTCTGCTATACGAAAATTTTCATAAACCACACAGATTTAAATTTATCGAATTCTTTTATCATAGCCTTTTTTACAAAGATTTGAATATGGAATTGCTTTCCTAAAACAACAATTTAAAATATGCAAAAAATAATTGAACTTTACTTATTTTACAAAGGGCTCAATACTTTTTTCTTTGAAAATTTAATCCACTTAAAAACTATCTAAAGCATATAAAAAATAAAGAAATTTTAAGTTCAAAAACGCTTTAAGAACCTCAGTGACAAATAAATATTTTTTGATTTTTAAAAACCTTTATAAAACGCACAGTTTTCGATTTATTTAATTCTTTTATAATACTTTTTAACTCAGTTTTTAATTTAAAATAACAATTCCCAAAAAATAATTTAAAATATGTAGAAAAAATTAATCGCTAGTTTAACTATTACCTATTTAAAAAATTGCTCGAAACTTTATTTTTATTTTAAATATAAAATACTCCGAAAACGGAAGAAACAAGAATTCTGTAAAGAAACGTTTAGTGCAAGAACTTGCAGGTTGAAAGCGATCTCACGGTGGTCGGCTGAAAAATATTTGTTTGCCTCCTCCTTGCATTCTCAATTATTTTATTTTAAAAATTTGTAAGTGTCAATTTTTTTAAATTATCAAGAAAATGTAATAATTGTATTTTAAAGAATTTTTTAAAGCTTATAACTTTGTTTTATGCTGTCATGTGTTTATTTTTTATTATTTTTATAATAATAAAAAAAAATTATGTAAGTATATGGGTGATTGCCAAAATGTTAACCATTTGTAGTCCAAGACATTTTCCATGATTAATGAATTCTTCGACTGAAAAACTTAATTTTATTAAGTTTTTATAAATATAAATACTAAGAATATCCGCATTAAATTTTCTATAATTAATGACATGTTGAAATGAAATTTTCTATGATCATTGAATTCATTGACTGAAAAACCTAATTTTGTTAATTTTATTTTAAAAAACCTAAATTTATACTTAAGTATTTAAAATAGCAACATTATATGCACGTTACAGTACGCGGGAAGCACTGCATTGCCAATTAATAACAAAAAATATAAAACAAGATATTAACTATTTCAGATAGCAAGTAAAAATATAAAATTGAAGATGATTAAAAAAATTCCTGCTTAATAAAGGAATTTGTTTTTCATTGAGGAAAAATTAATTCTTTGAATTCGGCTAGGTTACCATTTTTTTCTAAATTTAAAAAATCTGTTGCCTGAAACTCATTTAGTTTAAATTAGAATAACTTTTGTGATTTTAAAACTGCTATAATCGAACACGAAAATTTTGTGTAAACAAAATACAACTATGTCTTCCCGTGTAGGAATCTGATCAGGGATCTGGCCGGTTCCCAGTCGGATTGCCCTGGTTAAAGCCGGGGGCTGGTCGGGGAATCCAACCGGGATCCGGCTAAAAACGTCACGGTAAACTGGTCGGATCCCGGCTTGAATACCGGCCGGGATCCGGTCGGGTAATCCGGCCACAAAGCGGTTAAAAAATATTGCCTAAGGCGAGAAATTGGTAAATTTTTTTGCCTTTTAAGGCTCATCGTAAAGAATACGGTGAACTTTAAAGGTCAATCATGTTTACCAATTCTGGTAAGGAAATTGGAGTAGAATTTCAACCACTCATAATAAAACCTCGTAACAGTTGTTTCACGTTGGAAACCACGTGGTAAATTTAGGTTAGGAAGGTGCACAGAAAAAAATGTATTCACAAGAGTATAATTTAATTAAAAATAATAATTATCAGCGAACTAAGTCGTGTTTTCGGACTGTTGACTGAAACAAGGTTGATTTTAATTACGGATCTCGATTTTATTTGCAAACTTCGAGGAAATGACGCGACGGGAATGCAATGTGCACCTTCGTTGGAAGTGCGAAACTGAAAAGTAGTAGCTCTTAAAAAATGTGTAATTTTGACAAAAAAATTATCCTGGCCAGTACGCGGTCGGCTCCCGACCATGAGATATAACCAGGGTTGGCTCGGCCAGTACCTGGCCGACTACCGACTTGGTGATTCGAGAAAATTGTAGCCCGACCGGCTCCCGACCGGTTCCTGTCCATAAAACCCAGCCAGGGTCCGGCCAGAATCCTTGTTGTAATGGGTCCAACCGGGGAAATTTATACACGGGCTACAATTCTAATTTAAATTAAATAACGTTCACATAATAAAATTTTTTACTTTTTAGAAATAAATTTTTATCTAGCCGAATCCAAAAAAGTAATATTTTCTTATTGAATAAAGAATTCCTGTATTTAGCAGGAATATTTATTGTTATTTCTAAGTTCGGATATTTTTGTGTTACCTTGAACAATACACCAAAATAATTTCAGGGTGGCCGTTTTAATCGAGGAAAAAATTCCCAGTCATTTTCCGATTCACAAAAATGTTTCACGGTTAAAAAAATTCGAAATGATTTAATTTTGAGTAGATTAATTTATACAAATAATAAGCGAAAAAAAATTATAGACGCAGAAAATTTATAACCTTTTAATAATTTTAGGAATTAAATGACTTTTGAGTATTGCATAGTTATTTCAAAATTAAAAACACTTTTTTCAAATCTTTTTAAAAATTTTTATTTCTTGCCACCAAAAACTTACCGGCGGAATAAACTTATAATTTTTTTGATAGATTTGAGTGATTTGATTTGTGTGTCAGCCTAAAGTTAGTAGTCTATCAAAGTTGCAAATTCCTACCTACATTTGCATAAATAAAATTGATAATGTGCACCAATGTTTTGAACTTTATAAAGTAAATTAATTTAGACTAATACATTCATTTTCATAGTATGTGTGTGATGTCTATTGTATCAAGTCTACAATTCTTATGTTGAAAAAATTTATATGATTTTATCACATTCCTCTTAAATTAATAATTATTTGAAGGGAAATATTCAAGCATTGTTCTAAGTGAAATTATTTCTTCTTTGAATACATTCATTTTCTCGTCTCAAGAACATGAAAATTGTTTTAATTAAAATAGTAGCGAAATAAATATATGCATTTACTTGGATTAAGAAACATTTTGTTAGAGTTTTCGTTACTTGTAATAAGAATATAATATTCTTAATTCAATATTTTATTAAACTTGATGCAAATAAGTATAATAGAACAAATTAACTCAATAGTTTTTTGCTTAGAGTAAATATATTCTTGATTCAAATAGTTGTCCTGATTCAATTATTTTCTTGATTCAAGAAAATCGGTCCCTTGTTAAAAGAAAATACTTGCTTCTTTCAAGTAAAATCAGCCAAGTTAACTAGCCTACTTGATTTAATGCAAATTTTATTTCAGTGTAATTGCATTACACAATAAGTCTCACAAATCTTTAATTTTTCTGAAAATACATTTTAGTCAACCTAACTTTTTTCAATGACACTTTCTCAGTTCCCTTTAAACTATTAGCTAAAAAATAATAAAATAATAATGTCAGTGAACAAAATCTTTTAACTTGCTACTTGCGGTGTTTGAGAAATGCCACTTACTTTCAGCGGTCTATTCAAAATAAATTTGATCTTATACTAGTACTTAAAGGGTTTTTCACAAAACACATTTTACGGGTTCCTAAATTTTCTAAAATTCTATCTCACTTTTTTGTATTCAAGTTCGAAAATTAAAAAAGTGCGAGATATGATACAAACAAACTAATAGTACCATTTGACTCAACAATTTAAATATAAATTCTTTTCCCTAAAAATGATCCATTAGTTTTTGTGCTCTCAGTTTTAAAATTACTTTCTAACAAAATAATTCCTAGTTTACTTTTTTCAAACCATTAAAATTGCAATGAAATCCAATTTTATTTTCTATTAACGATTTTATAAAGTTATATTATTTTTTATATTTTATTTTTTGAAAACGCCGTTTTGCTTTTCTAAAATATTTTTTTTGTATTACTTACATGCTTTTATTAAACCTGCTTCACTTATCTAACTTCTTTCAAGTTTGTTTAAGCATCAGGATACTATACTATAAAAAAATGTGCATACTTATCTTACTACTTAAAGTTGTCTAAAGTCAACGAGACACACAATTACACTTCCAAAACCACAGTTTGAAGCTATCAAAAAGTATTGAAAAATGAAAAGATATACTGTCATAATTTTAATAAAATTAACAAATCTTGAATATTGTGAAAATTGATAACAAAAAATAGGTACATTAAGAGGAAGATTTTTGTGTGGAATTGCCGCAAGTAATAGAAACTGTGTCAGAAAGCTACCAGAACATGTTTACTTGATAAAATGATATGCACATACGCAAGTGAATATTACTTATCTGATGAAAAAAACAAGTCTAATTTCCCTCTCTTTCACATTAGTGTCACAAGCTTCATATATACCATATTTTCCTGATACTTAACAACATTCGAGGTATGCTCTATTGTACAGTTGTTGCATTAATAATGGTTAACAATAAAAACAGAAAAATAATTTTTCTCTTTGAAATGTGTTTGTATTTACTTTCTATGGCGTCTTCATTCGCTAAGGAAGGTGAGTTGCAAGAAAAATGTACTACTTTACCCAATTATAATTTCAAGTATTATCTTGCACCATAAATGATTCCAAAGTTTAAATTATTTCACGATTGAAATTTTAATCATTTAACTTTCCATTATTTATTACTGAACGTTTTTTAAAATACATCATTTTTAAAGGAAGCTCTTTATGAATTAAAAAATGTTTAATTAAAAATTTTTAAGATTTGCAGAAAATTATGAGCTGTTAATTTTTATTTGCAATACGCAAGACATTGAAATTGGAACAAAAAAGTTAGAAAATTCGAAGTAATAATAAAAATCAAATAAACATAGATTTTTAAGAATTGTTGTAGAAATTGTAGGATTATTAATTTCCTATTTAAAAAATTAATTTTCTCAGCAAAAAACAGCATTTACATTTTTCCAATTTTTGTTTTCCTCTTTACTTCTCATTAACTTCTTGCAAAGTGCAAGAAAAAAATGCTAAAAGATGTTAATAAGTTACTGCGATTCTAAAAAAATATCTTTACAATTTGAATTGCTTTTAGTACATGTTAGTGCCTTCAAAAATTCGCAAAATGTCTTCATCCTGGGTTTATTTAATTCAAAATTCAGATACCCTGCAACATATTTAGAGAAAAAAATGTAAAATATGGAAAATGAGTGTCCAATTATGATAGTGTATATTTCTTAACTTTTACAATTTTTAATAGTGGAAAAATAGAACTATTATCTACGTCATACGTCATTTTTATTTATGATAAGTTTAAAAACCTGTTTTACATATTTCAAACATATAACTGCCTGAATGCACAATATAACGGAAAAGGTCAATAAGTAATAAGAAATAAATTAAATAAATTACTTTTATTTCATATTTCCTATCTTAGTTCAGTAGTAATAATAATAATTATTATTTCCTTTTTCATATTTTAAATCATCAATATCTGGTCTACGTTCACTGAATTTTGGTTAATCTAGATAACGCCTAATACTTCCCCTACTTCTTTTCTCTAATTTCCCCTTACAACCTCTACTACTCTATCCCCAAATTCCCCTACTTACTTTCTCTTTACTTTGGCATTTACTTCCCCTCCGTTCGTCAAATTCTTCCTTATCTACTTCCCCCTCCTTAACTGCTCAGCTAACATTTCCCTTCCCCAAACATCACTTTTCGTTTCTATTCAACTGTCTCACTAATTTACCCTTACTTCCCTTTTCTCACTTCATCTACTTCCCCTTTCCTTACTTAATTATTTACTTCCCCACCCTTCCCGAACTTCTTACTTCTTTACTTTCACCTTTCCTCACTTTACCAGATAACACCTCCTTCCCCTACAATCCTTCCCCAACTCTCACTCTTCCTCACTAGTCTTTGCCTGACTATCTTCACTTATTTCCAATCATTTACCCTACTTTTTCTCCCTGATTTCCCTGCCCTTTACTTCCCCTACTTTCCACAAATTCTTCGTTATCTACTTTCCCCCTCCTCACGTCGATAGTTAATACTCCCCTTCCCTCACTCCCCTTCCTCAAGCAGCACTTCTCCTCCTCTTCTTACTCGCACTACTAGCCTCCCGCTCAGTAGCCTTCCTCACTTGCAATCATTTTTTATACTGCCCCTCCCTACTTTTTTCTGAATCCTCATTTCCTCTAATTCTTTACCCCTAAATTTTATCATTTGAATAATAAAGTAGTAGGATAAGAGCAACAATTCTTGACACCTTAGCCATATTTTTGGCACATCAAAAACCGAAGTGATTTTTTAATTTTTTTAATTTTTAATTTTTGAAACATACTTTATTGCACTGAATAATTAATAAAATAATTTCTGAAAATGATAGTACAATTAAATTAATTGCGGCACAACATGCTAAAAAAATATTTTCTAGTAAATCAGAGAAGGGTGCCAGAAATTATAGGGGGGGGGGCAAGAATTGGTGCTCCTACACGAAACAAGGAAAAATATTTTTGAAATAAAAATGAAGTTGAGAAGCTAAATGATATTTTTTTAAGTGTGTGACAAAAAGAAATGCCCAGGGCCATTGGCATACTACGAGAGCCTAAATTGCAAACCAATTTATAAAAATTCGGGAGACTGCTGTGCTGTTGAGTATGATTGTTCTTTTCTCAAAGAGAGATCTTCAAAAAAATGTTATGTAAATGATAATGTTTATGAGATCGGCGACAAACAGAGGAAGACGCTAATCCTTGCGATATTGGATGCATTTGCATAGAAGGATACGACGGAACGTAAGGAAATTCAATTAATTTATTCTATTTGCAAAATAGAAACATAATTATTATTGGTTTAATGATTTTATAGTAATTTTTCGACAGTGCAGTTTTTAATTGTGCAACAGTTGATTGCTTCTCTGGCCCAGTGAAACCTGGTTGTTTTAAAATCAATACTCCTGATAAATGCTGCCCAGGAGAAGAAAAGTGTCGTACGTACGAGTATATAATTATTGATTAACAACACAGCCCCACAAATAAAGTTTTCTGTGCATCTAACTAGACAACCATACCTATACACTTTTTGGGTGTGCTGAATCTAAATCCGAGCTCGGTTTGATCCCACCTGGTCAGGATCAAGGTCGTTTCAAGGTCATAGCGGAGAAAAACGTTTACACTGTGAAAAATACGATTATTTTACATTTTTTAGGTCACTGAATTAGAATTCGGAGTCTTTTTGACCCTACCTAAACAGAATCAAGGTCATTCTAAGGTCAAATTGGGCAAACCTGTTTAAGCGGAGAAAACCGCATTGCTTACACGATTTTGGGGTCGATAAATCTGAATCCGGGGTCTGTCTGATGCCAGCTGGTCAGGATCAACATCATTTCAAGATTAAAAATGGGAGAAAAAGTTTAGACGGAGAAAACTATGATTTTTTAACGTTTTTTGGGTCCCTCAATCTAAATACAGGGTTTGTTTGATCTCATATGTTAGGTATCAAGGTCGTTCCAATATCTAAGTGGGAAAAATAGTTTAAGCTGAGAAAATTACGATTCTTAAATGTTTTTGAGGTGATTAAATCTGAATCCGGGATCTGTTTGACCTAACCAAGACAGGACCAAGGTCATTCTAAGGTGAAATTGGGAAACTCCGTTCAAGCGGAGAAACCCACGTTTATTATACGTTTTTGGGGTCGTTAAATCTGAATCTGAAGTCTGTCTGATCACATCTGGTCAAGGTCAAGGTCATTACAATGTTAAAGTGGAAAAAGTACGTTTAAGTGGAGAAAACTACTATTTTAATATGTTTTTGTGGTCAAGGAATCTCCAAGTGGCCACAAAGTTTGGCGACGTCTTTACGACATCGTTACGACATCTTTACGACAACTTTATAACATCCTATGTCCATGTCGTTAAAGTGTCTTTACGATATCGTAAATAAGTCGTATAATCTGATGATGTCTTTACGATATCGCAACGACACCGAAACGACATGGACACAGGATGTCGTAAAGATGTCGTAACGATGTCGCAACGACACCGAAACGACATGGACACAGGATGTCGTAAAGATGTCGTAACGATGTCACAACGACGCCGAAACGACATGGACACAGGATGTCGTAAAGATGTCGTAACGATGTCGCAAGGACGTCGCCAAATCTTGTGCCCGCTGGGCTAAATTAGGGGTATGCTTGATTCCATTAAGACAGTATCAAGGTAATTCTAAAGTAGAAACTGGAAAAACTCGTTTGAGTGTAGAAAATCACGATTCTTATACGTTTTTTGGGGTCACTCAATCTGAATCCGGGTTCTGTTTGATTCCACCAGCTTAGGATCAAGATCATTTGAAGGACAGCTTTTGTTTATCAGATAAAAACGCACATTTTTGATGATGGATTATGAAAGAGCAAGGTATTTCAAGTTCGTCTATAGCTTGATTTATGGATCAAAGTGACCTTTACAAGTCATCCGAAGTTCGAATCACTCTTTCCTGAAAAATGAAACACGGAGACGTTTTTTTGGCCAAAGTCGGTTTTATTTTTCAATATACTCTCCTTTTAGGTCGATACAGAGAGTCCAACGATTTTCTAACTTTTTGATACCGCCCGAAAAGTACTCGATCGGAAGGTCTCCAAAATACGCCTCAGTTTCAGCTATGAGCTCCTCATTTGAGTAAAAACGCTTACCGGTGAGCCATCTCTTCAGGTTAGGGAACAAGTAATAGTCGCTGGGGGCCAGGTCTGATGAATACGGTGGCTGAGGAACCAATTCGAAGCCGATTTCATGCAACTTTGCTTGTGTAACTAAGCATGAATGAACAGGCGCATTGTGGTGATGATAAAGCAGTTTTTTCTTCTTCAAATGCGGTCGTTTTTCGGCGATTTCGATCTTCAATCGGTCCAATAATGATGAATAGTATGCTCCGGTTATGGTTTTACCTTTTTCAAGATAGTCCACGAATATTATGCCATGTGCATCCCAAAATACGGAGGCCATAACCTTTCCGACCCATTGTTGCGTTTTTGGATGCTTCGGAGCACAAACTCGCAAAAACTCGGTCGGCTTACGCGAAAATAATGCCAAATTCTGCTGGGAAGTTGTCACACGAATTCGTTTTTGGTCCACTGTGAGCAAACGCGGCACCCAA
>NC_046664.1:10417616-10432383 GCF_010883055.1 Belonocnema kinseyi | reverse complement strand
ATATCTAGTCGGGAGTGGTGCTGACTGAAAACAAATGATTTGGAGCGATTCGCGCGCCATCTGTTGGTCATTCTAAGGACTTATTGAACTACCCTCGTAGTAATTTGAGCCCGTATTCTTTATAACTTTCCATGCGGTTTCCTATGTGGTTTTCTTTTATGATTTTCTATATAGTTTCCCATATGGTTTCCTATATACTCCCCCTTGCTTAATTTTTATATTTAAGTATTGTTTTCAGAATTGTATAAAATATTACAATTTAAAATTTTAAATAATGGGGTAGGTTATATTATAAATTATAATGTGTAATAAATATCCCTCCCATTTTTACAACTTCCAAACTTCTTCTTCATGGAAGTAACTAGAATTTGGTAAATTTTAGGTTTGAAAAAGAATTAACACGTGCTTCTTTGACACTCGACAACTTTAGATGGTTCGTTTTAGTTCGTTCAACCAAGGCGAATAATTTTAAATGGAAATGATTAATCTTTAACCAAATCAATGAATTTTTAATGAAGTAATTCTACTTTCTACTAGGTAGTTTAAGTTTCAAGCCAAAAGACGAATTTTTAAGCAAAAAAGGTCATTGTTAACCAAATAGTTGAAATCTTTAACGAAAAATATGTATTTCCGAAATGAAAAATAAGGTAGTTAAAAATTCTGTTTAAAAAATTGATTTTCCATAAAAAAATAAATGTTGAAGAAGTTTAATCAACCAAATAAATTATTTCTAATCAAAAACATAAATTTGTAGCTAAAATTATGAATCTTCAGCAACGAAAATGAATTTTTAACGAAATAACAGAATTTTCGACCAAAAATACAGATTTTTAATGAAGAAGATTAATTGTTTACAAAGAAAAAACGAATTTTCAAGAAAACATATTAATTTTTAACTAAAAAAGATACATTTTCTACTAAAAGTTAAATAGTTATATTCTCTATAAAAAAGTGTTTTTCGACTAAAATTCTGAATAATCAACGAAATAAAATGTTGAACAAAATAGTTCCACTTCCAACTAACAACAGTTAAATTCAACCAAATACATGAATTTCAACATATTAGTGGAATCTTCAACCAAAGCAGATAAATTTTCTGCCAAAAAGATTAAATTTCTACTAAACAAAGTGAATTTTCAACAATATAGTTAAATTTTTAAACAAAAGAAATTAAATTTCAACTAAAAATATATTTTTTCTACCAAGAAGATTAATTTATAAAAAAAGATGAATTTTATACCAAAGTTTGTTCATCATGTTTTGAAAAATAATGAGAAAACAAAAAAAGGCGCACCTAGATATTTCAAAGACGAATCAATTTGGGCCCTTTCTTTGCGGAACTTTACATATAAGGAATCTTAAAAACCATTCATTTCTACGAAATAATAAAAAAGGATTTAATATAGGTTCTGAATTATTGCTTATATTTTACAGCTCAGAACCCAGAAGATAGAGCAAGGTGCATTGTTGACGGAAAAACTTTCTTGGAAGGAGAGTATTTTGAGGCAAAGGTAGAGCCAGATAAATCGTGCACTTGCCAACCAGGATACGACGGTGAAAGAAAAAATTTAATATCATTCATACTTAAAAGCCTAAGACGATCTTTAAACAGGGAAAATAGGGCGATTTTTTAACAAAAAAAAAAGAAGGGTAATAATAGGGAAGAAAATACAGCCAAATCTGGGTTTATTGTCGGTTTTGGGGCTGATGGTAACCATAAATCCGGAACTGTCTTGAAACACTTTTTATTCTCCTCTTTTCTCTGCTTTCGCACGCATGAGTGCACACCGAACATCCCTCCGCAGCTCCTGTCACTTATTCCCGCGGCGCGGCGTCTATTCTTGGAAACACTAAATCCAGAATCACAAAATCCAAATTCGACTGTACTTTTAATTAAAACGAATGCAGGTACAATCTTAAATTCAATATGAAATGCTTTAAACTCTTAAGATTTTTATAATAGAAACATGTTGAATTTTTAGGCCAAAAATACCAATTTTCTAGAAGACATTCGAATTTTGAACAAAGAATATTTTGAAGCAAGCAAGATGGCTTTTCTACCAAATAAAATGAAATTTCATCAAAAAAGTTCATTTACAAACAAATAGCTGCATAAAAAAAAGTTTTTCAATTTCAAATCAAGAAGAAAAATATGTTTTTAAAATTTGATAATTTTTTAACCATACAGATAAACTTTCAACAAAAAATTTAACACAGTAGTTAAACTTTTGAACAAACAGATGAATTTTCAAATAAAATGATAAATCATGATAAATCTCAATTTTTTTACAAAGCGGTTTAACCCTTAACTAGGTGCTTCAATTTCAATTAGTTTCCATTGTATACTAAAGCATTTTGATCAAAAAAGACTAATTTTTACAAAAACAGATCAATTAAAAATAATTAATTTTTAGAAAACAAAGCAATTTTCAGCCAATAAGATGAATGTTCTAAAAAAAAATTACAACATAATAATTAAACTTTTAACCCAAAAGACGATTTTTTAACCAAATAATTGAATTTTCAACACAAAAAAAGATGGATTTTCAACAGCAACAAAAATCTCAACTACTTAGAGTTGAATAAAAACGTTTGAAACATGTTCATGACAAAAAGATGATTTTTTAGAAGAGAGTTGAATTTGTAACCCGGATAGTAGAATTTTCAACAAAATAATTAAATCTCAACAAAATCGTCAAATTTTTCGGGCCAAAAGATGATTTTTTTGAAAGAGAATTGAAATTTTAACAAAAAAGTTTATTTCCAGCCCAAAAAGATGACTTTTCTACCGAAAGCATGAATTTTTTATCCGAAAAGTCTAATTTTCATCAAAACATTTGAAATTTATATAAAAAAGTTGACTTTCGAACAAAATAGTTCAATATTCTACAAAATCCTTAAATTTTTAACAAAATTATTAGGTTTTCATCGAAATATTAAAATTTTTAGCTAAAAAGACAAATTCTTAACAAAAAGGATTTTAATTTTAAATTAAAGATCAAAAAAGAAGTCTTAGAATACAATAAAAATTTATGATAAATTTTCTTGCTAAAAAGACGATTTTGTTAGACAACAGTTGAATTTTTAACGATATATTTAAATTTATAATAAAACAGTTTAATTTTAAAGCACAAAAGACGTTTTTGTTAGACGGCAATTAAATTTTCTACAAAAATGTAACCCAAAAGGGTGAATTTCCTCTAAAAAAAAGGACTAATTCTCATCAATACAGTTGATTATTAGATTTAAAAATTTAAGATTTTTGAACAAAATAGTTCAAATTAAAAAAGAAAAACAGTTAAATTTTAACAAAATAATTTAATTTCCAACTAAAGAGTAAAATTTATAACCAAAACACGTGAATTCTGAACCAAAAACATAATAGCAGACTTCTTAATTAAAAATAATGAAATTTCAAACAAAAAGAGTTGGATTTTAATATTGATGAAAGAACGATTTGAGAAAATGTTAAAAGAGGGGATTAGGAAAAAGAGTGTAAAATCTGAGCTTTAGAAAAATACAGTACAGTGAAACCCTTCAATAGCCCTCCCTTCTATAGGGTTTGCGATTATAACTCAGTTGAGCACTCAGGCGTGAAAAAACAAAAGCGGAGCGGGCTATAATGAGTCAGTTCCCACCCACCGCCAGTCCGAGAATCGGCGCTATAGAAGAGTTTCACTGTATATGAATTGGTTAAAAGTTCAATTTATTTTTAAATATACAGTCAAATCTGGATTTAGTGTCAGTTTTGGGGCTGAAACTGACCATAAAACGAGAGTCTCGGAATCGTTTTGTCTCTTTCCCCTGTTTCTCTTTCTGCTTTATCACGGCTGAGTAACCAATGCAGTCCCCCGCAGCTAATCCCATCAATCCCCGCGGCGCGGCGTCAATTCTTGAAAACACTAAATCCAGAATCATTAAATCCTGATTCGACTGTACTTCTTTTTTCATATTTACTTTCGTCTTACAATTTTTTTTGCAATCTTAGGAGAAAATGTAGAACCATTCTGCTACACTCCAAAGAGAGCTTATTGTAATCCTGAATTTAGAAACGCGAACGATATTAGAGAGAACTGCGCACCAGTTTATTATAGTACTCAATCTCCCCAAACGTCCTGCAGTATTTTTTCCAGATGTCGTAAGTTAAAAAAATATTATTATAATCATTTATTATGTATTTATTATTATATTATTGTATACAATATTTGAACAAATTTTATTTCAACATATAACTGTTTCAGAAAACAATAACGATACAATAATTTCTAAAGCTGGGGGACCCACAGACGATGAATCTGGTAGGTATTTTCCCTTAAATATTAATATTTACACACTATTAATGACTATTAATCTCACTTATACAAATATATAAAATGACAAGGGAGTAAGTAAGAAAATCATCAATTTCATAAACTTTTATTTTTAATAATCTTTTACACTACTTGGTTACCAGCATGGTGCGGTCTGTGAGACCGCACGGCCATACATACAGGTTTTTACAGAATCTTTTATAAATGGTATAAAACAATGTTAAAGTTTTAATTTATTATTCTCTGGACTATCCCAGCCTAGTTTATTTGATGAAAATACAAAAGTGACTTACTTTAACCAAAAAAGTGAAGAATAGTGACTAATTTCTTAACCAAAAATGGACTGCAATCTATTGATAATAACATAAAATACTTTAAATCCTTTGAAATTTCATTAAATTACTGAAATTAATAAAAAATGTCTTGAAATATTTTTAAATGACCTGAAATATTTTTAATTCTTGAATATCTTTTGAAACCCACTGGATCTGTTAAAAAAGTTTGAAAATAATGAAAATACCTTGGAATTTAAAAAAAATTCCTCATAGAATCTTTAAAATCCTTTAGAATCACTTCTAATTATTAAACTTTATTAAAAATACTCTAAAATATTTGAAATCCTTTGAAATTCCATTAAATTACTGAAATCAGTTGCAAATTCTTTGGTATATTTTAAAATACCCTAAAATATTTTTTAATTCTTTTCAATCTTTTGAAACCCCTTAACACTTTAAAAAAAACTGGAATATGAACTGAAATAAAATTATTCATTCAATTTCTCTAGAATAAACTTTAAAAATCCTAGAAATCTTTGAAACCCCTTGAAATCCATGGAGATTTAATAAAATTCTTTCTATCTTCTAAATTTCCTTGAAATGCCTTGAAATATCTTAAAATATGTGGAATCGCTAAGAATCCTTTGAAACTCAATCAAATTTAATTTATTTTCCAACGTTTTCTAAATTTTTCTTTAAATTTTCGGACATTTGACAAAAAATTGTAAGATCCCTTAAAAGTTTGTATATATTTTTAAATCCTTTAGATTCCCTCAAAGTCGCTTAAATAGAATTGGACTCAAACTTATGTATAGCATTTCTTTAGAAGAAACGTTAAGATCCTTAGAAATCTTTGAAATCCCTTGAAATTTCGATTGATTTATTTTCAAAAATTCACTAGCAATCTCTTGAAAAATTTTGAAATCCATCAAAATTCGTATAAGTTCTTTATAAGTCTTAAAATCCATGAAACTCCCTCGAAATATGTTAAAACCCTTTGGAATAAATAATAAAATATAAATAATTATAATTTGGAATTAAATCTAATGGAATCGCTTAAAACCCATGGGAATTCTGTGAAATTCAAACTAAATGAACTTATTCATTAAAATTCTCTTTAAAACCTTTTTAAATCTCTATAAATCTTTAAATCTTTAAATCTTATGAAATGTTTTGAAATTTCCTAAAAGCCCTAGAAATATTGGAAATAGCTAGGAATCTCTTCAAATTCAATTGAATTTCATTTATTTCCCAAAGCTCAATATAATTATCTCGAAAGCTTAAAAAAGCCTACAATATTCTTTGAAAATCCTTGAAATTTTTTAAAACTTTTAAAATCCTTTGCAATCTTTTAAAATCCTCGGAAATGTTTGGAAATCTTAACAATTCTCTAAACTCCCCAAAATGCTGGACATGTTTTTGAAATTGAACAAAATGTTTTTTCATCTTTCGAAAACCTATGGAATCTTATTAAATTAGTTCAAATATTTGGAAACCCATGAAAATACCTTTAAACGCCTTAAAACCAGTGAAAGTCTCTCAATGTTAAAACCCTTTAGAATCCCTTATAGGTTTGGAATTATTTAAAATTTCGTGAAATTATGAAATCCGACAAAAATGCTTTAAATCATGCGTTTGCACTGTTCAATTTTTTGTATCAACTGTTTTAATATTTTAACATTCTTAATTTCTATACTCATTTTGCTATAATAATTTTTTATACTAATTTTTTAAGAATGGCGAAAAAATTGCAAGAAATTCTACTGAGTTTCCTATAATATTTTTTCGCGAGAGGGAATTGCAGGGTATTTTATGAAATTGCAGAGATAATGTACGCCAGATTGCAGAAGTAATTACACCAAACTCTCGGTTTCAGTCCAATGCCGGGGGTTGCGTGCAAAAAACCTTGGTCACAAATAGAGGGATCCAAACGTAAAAAGTCAGGGCTCTCTGAACCGTTTCTAATTGGAATATATAATATTGCGCAAAATACGCGAGTGAGTATCTGCGCACTACGCCTTTCCACTACGCTGCTGGTCTTTTTCGAGTAACAACCGGCTCTCGCCACGCGAGTTGAGAAACTGCGTGGGCCAACAGTTCTAGGAAGGCCGAGACGGGGGGGGGGGGGGGGGGGGGGGGGGGGGGGGGGGGCAGAAATCGAGAGTTTGGTGTAATTAACCCCTCGCTTTCATTAGAATAATCAATTAATGTTTTGATATTCCTTTATATTTTACAGCTACTTGTGCCTTTGGTAATCTCGAAATGCGAATTGAGGATGAACTTAATCAAGCGACAGATTACAGCTCTGTATGTGTGAAATGCGTATGTGAAGTTCCACCTGTTCCCACTTGCCACCAGCTTCCTGATGACAAATGTGACGTGGCGGTTCATCCTCCGTTTTTCCAAAAATAATATGTCGATTTAACGGCCCTAATTTCATATTAAAAATAATCATTTTATTTCTTTTAGTTGCGACTAGGGAAACATAATTAATTAGTTTTTGCAATACTTTCAGCTGGTTTTTGGGTTCTTATTGAAAAATCTTCATATTATCTTAATTTATATTATAAGTTAATATTGTTATATTCTTAGTAATTGTGTGCGAACAATATAATATTTGAAATTAAAACAGTCAATTTTCTATTTTTTTTAAGATGAACACATCAATGCTTTTTTGGGTTCGTTCAGGGTCCCGTTGACTTAAAAAAACTTTAAAATGTTAGATCAGTATAACTTCAAATTTTTACTAGTACCCGTGTAGAAATTCAAATAGGGAACTAGTCTGGTTTCCGAACATTCGACCCCACTTACAGTCGGGGGCTAGTCAGGTGACCCGACTTATCCTAGTGGGGGCCTGATAGGGTACTAGTAGGGGTCATATGATAATTCATCCGCGTGGAATATTCACCAAACTCCCCAAAATTTGTGGAACATCCCCTAAAACTTTGTCAAAATACTTATTATTTACAGAAATCTCCATAAACTTTTTTGCAATATTTCAAAGTGCTCAAATTTACCCAAGATTTAATGGGGAACATATCCTACGCCTAAAAATGCATAAATTTATGTAACTGAAATTCCGCAAAATTTGTGGAATATTAATTTTTAAAAAAACTTCAGCTGGAACGCAGCAATGAAAGAGCTTCGCTTTGAAGAAACCACCACGTTGGTCACGGTAGTCTCTGCTCCAGGTAATTATGCTTTGTCACTTGTGGATTGCTGTCTTAAACGCTCGACGCGTCGTTTCTGTTGCGCGAGAGGCGCCACGTCGCGCCCTTGCGGACTTTCTTTGAAGCTACCAGTCCAGAACCGCAAAACTCAAATGAAGGTGGTAGTAAAATCTGAACCGTACCGTGCTTAATAGTTTACTACTAGGATACTGCTCTTCACTGATTAAACAAAAACTTCTTCTCTTTCCAATTTCAACTACATGAAGGATTAGACTTTATTTACATATGGCAAACCTTTCAGATCAATTTAAAAATAAACATCTGTACAAGTTTAGAGTCTTATGACTTTCGGCAGACTTTTCACCTACATCTATATGTATCTTTTCCAATAAGGATTTTCTTGAAATTCCATACAAAGATATTTATAAATGTTCCTAGGAATTCGCAATTTTCTAAAAAATACTACAAAAAATAAGATTACGTCTTTTTGAAGATTTTGATCGTTGTTTTTATAAAAAGTTGATTTTTGTACAAAATTATTTACTTAATAATTATTTATTAAGTATATTTGAGATGAATTTAAGATTAATAAATCTTTACTCCAAAAAACGGTGTAAAATGATTGTTAAATATATTCTTAGTGTTTTAGAATAAAAAAATCATTACGCTTTTTTTAAATATTACCGCATTTGATAACACCTCGTCAAAACTCAAACATGAGAATAACCCGACCAGAGCCCCACTTGCTCTCAACCAGAGTCTGAAGATTACCCGCACGGAAATTAGTGAATAAAAAGGCCCGCCTAGCCCTTGACCAACCACCGACCACGCCCCGACTGAAATTTTGACAACAAAAAGGCCAACTAGTCCCCGATTAGTCCCCGACTAGGTACTTTGTCAAAATTAATAACCCGAATAGACCCCGATTAGTGCCCGATTTGTAATAGGGCCAAATGGGGTTATTTCCAAACGGGTATGATGACGATTAAACAATTAAACCTAATTTTAAGATGTTAGATATAAGTGAAGGTATTTTAGTAAAAGCACGTTTTACAAAAAAAAATATTTGAGGAAAGCATAAAAATCAGGCAGAAAAGTTATATACAGTTTATACTCATATAGTGTGATAGTAATATTTATTGTTTTATACGTTTCTTAGATAAAACAATGAGTATTATATATAATATTTGACACTATAGATAAACTATATATAATTTTTCCGCCTGGGCAGCGATCTTAAAAATTGAAATATTATAATAAATATACTTTTGTAAAATCGTTCATCTAAAATAAAATTTTATTTTTCTCATCGAAATTTTAATAATTTGCAAAAAGTAAAAAAATTTATTCTCATAAAATCATTGTAAAAGTAATAGGACAAAAATTAATAGATAATTTTTTGAGAAAGAAACTAATTTTCAAATTGTTGAATTGAATGGCGTTACTAGCTTTTACGTATTTCGAATTTCTATACAATAACAAAATGTAGTGAAAAAACCCTCCAAGTATAAGCTCAACTTCATTTTGAATATACCGCTGAAAGTAAATTGCACTGTTAAAAATTTTTGTGATTTTACAATAAATTACTATGCTTTTTATTTTGTGGAATATCGAAGTATAATAATTTACTCAAAAGTGAGGCAAAAGGTAAGTTTATATATGTTTACATTAAATCTAATGTTTTCGCGCAATATAGACTTCCTTCCGAAACAGAATAAAAAATTGAAATTTAAGAAAATATGTTTATCATATGAAAGCAAAAACAGAAGTTGGTCTTTTTAAAATAAATTTTAGAATGTCTTTATTTTATTTTTATGCTGCAAAATAATATAATCTGCATCAGAAACTTAAAGTTTAAAAAAAAATTATATTTGTAATGAAAAATGCTTTTAGAAGTCATTATTGTGATGAAGATTTTTTTGGATGTTGGGAAATTACAAAACATTTGTTGTAATTTCACAATACTGTATTGTGACGGTACAATTTCATGTATTGTAAAATTACATTACGTTTTGATAATAAACTTCCGTCCAAAATAATTTCGAAGTTACTTTTCAAATCCTTTTCAATCCGTAGCCCAAATCCTAATTGATACGAAAGCAATCTAATTTTGGGATGAAAAATTTACCTTTTTCATGTTTGGAATACATTTTCGGAATAACGTGACAATCATGTGAAACAGGTATGTACTATAGTGTTCTTGAAATTCTTAATTTATAAACTAAAATATGGTTTAAATCAGTACGATAAAAGAAAACATTTTTAAACTTCATATTGTATATATATTTACGTGAATGAACCACCCCGTGCAGAAATTGCCAAATGTTTGCCTCATTTCTGATTTGGACCAGATCGGGCACACAATTTTGTAGTTGTTAAATTTGGCCCCCTCTAGACCCCGGCTTAACAGCCAAGCTTGCGAGTAGATGGCGCTCCATTAATTTCGGGGACTAAAGTGGGTTGACTCCAAATCGCCCAAGTTTCAATGTAAAGTGTCAAGCGTCAAAAATATTTCAATTATTATTTGTAAAAGTGACAAAATAAATGGGAAAAAATGCCAAAAGTGAGCACAAGACGAGTGCGTAGGTATTGTATACGTCAAAATATTCCTGAATTACGTGTTGAAGACTATAAAAAGTAAATTTATTAAGAATGTTAAGATGAAACCTAACCTCGAAATGAGGTTATTTATTTATAAGAAAAGTAGCAAAAGCAATATTTCATTTGTTGAATGTGAAAACAAATTAGATCAACAATGCCGTCATAAAGATATTTATTTTCACGTATTTTTAGGTGATTTGATACAATCGGAATGTAAATACAACCTTTTTATTTATATTTACTTTTGTAAAAATAACTTAAAGAGCCAGTTCGATATTATAATCCACTTATTTCAAAATAATTTCCACAATTAAGTTCAATATAGAAATTGAAAGCAACTTCAATTTATAAATTAAAACCAAAAATATATTGCAAAATACTTAAATGGTTTATCATACACAAATGCTGACTGTTATATTGCGTCGTTTGACTTTTTCCGTTTGCTCGAAAAAAAGTGTCTGACATAGTCCAATTTTTTCATATTGTGATCTGTTAGATAACCTGATATTTATATTCTCAAATTTTAGTTAAAGAGGTAATATATTCGATTTTAATATTATTTGATTTAAGAATACCTTTTAATTAAGAATAAGAAAAATAAATTAATATGGGCCTGTTCGGGGCCAGACATGATTATGTCTGGGTGCAGCGCTTGGGCCCCGATCGGGCATCGCGTTTCATTTTGACTCTGGCCCCATCTAGATAGCCTTATTTTGGCCGAACTCTGCCCGATCTGGCCCCGATCAGATCCAAATTGGAATTTGTGCACGGGATGTGCAGTAGTATTAAAGATAATTTTTTTACTTGTAAACTACTTCATATCCCGTGCAGAAATCTCGGCCTGGCCCAGATCGGGGCCATACCAGTCCAGGTCGGGTCCCGATCAGGAATCCTGGTCGGGGCCAGGCCGGGGGTGAAACACACGCCCAGATCGGGGCCAGATCGGGACACCCGATTGGGAAACCCGATCTGTGCCCCATCGGTGCCCGATCGGTACACGATGTGTCTCATTATAATCCATTTATGAAATTCACAAATGGAGATTTAATATAAGTAAACTCGAAAGTATCGAATGGTCCTCTTCTTTCGAAGGCCACCTTAATATTTTGAATTTCCTATTAAGTTAGATTAAGTTAAAATTAAAGTACTACAAGCATGATAAGAAAAGGTTTAAGAATACAAACTTTAATGATACTTTTGAAAAACGTAAAATTATTGTGGATGGTATCAGTTTCGACAAAAAGTTTTGTTTTTTATGAAAAAATGGATGATAACCAGAAATATTTTAAATAAGAATTTTAATTTCTTGAAAAATAATGTTGCCTATAAAACTTGTTAACAAATTAGAAAAAGTTTTTTCGCAAAAAGGTTTCCTACAACTTGACATTTTCGAATGCTTCCAAAGAAAATCAACGGGAAATAACCTATGATTTACGATTTATTAACATTTTACGGTAAATAAATTCAATTTTCTGTCAATTGTTGTAGATAATTTTTCGCCAAAAAATTGCGCTATCATTTATTAGATCATTTTTTTTCACTCGGTTAAGAAGAAATATAGACCAAACAGCTTTTAAACAAAAATGAAAATTTTTAATCAAATATTTCTGGTTATTTTAAATATTATTTACAGAATATTCATTTAATTAATTTTTATCACTATTAATTAATTTCGACCTAATGGACGTTTTTATAAGTTGTAATGTCATTGTTTATAATGAAAAAGAAAAAAAACTTTGTTTATCATTTTAAACTTCGCGCGAAACCAACTAGATGCCGAATGCGACGCATGGGCAGTTGAGTAACTGGCTCTTGCTGCAATGTTGTGAAAGTTTGTCCTTAATATATTTTTGTAATAAATTGATTATTAATACAGAATCAAAGTTTCAATAACATAATAGATTGTATCACATATTTTGCTCTTATAATTTAAAAACATTATAATTTTGTGCATCGTGCAATTCATTTCTTGTCAATAGATTTAATAATTCGAACTCTACATTAAATCGAAAAACCTTGAGTTCTTTAATAATACTTGAAAATAAAAGAACTTGATCAATTTCATCATATATTATTTGACTCATCTAATGGTAAATATACTAATTTTACCTAAAACAATTAAATTAATTATTAATTTATTTGAGGTTAGGTTTCAATTTGCCCGCAGAGTGTAATTACTTACTCTCATCTTCCTCGCACAGGTTTCGAGGTCTACTGACTGGAGTTTGGTGCCTCCGAACACGTGGCTTACTCGCCTTATGCATTTTTAATCATTGATAGAATATTATAAACGAGTAGTATGTATACAAATTTCACTGCACTACCAGAAAAAATCAAGCAGCATTAGTTCTGGGAGCGCATGGAGATGGCGTTTCTGTAGGAAATCGGTTTGGCCTGGTCGGGCCCAGGTATGGGCCACAGAGTTCTACTGATCAGGGTCAGATCGAGAAATCCGATCGGGGCCAGATCGGTATTACGTTTGTAATCGGGCGATGTCTGCAAGGGATAGCACAACGAGCCAAAGCTGCTAATGTTTGAAATAGAAAAAGTATTAAAACCATATAAATAGATTGTTTAAAAACAATGAACTTAGGATAACTAAGGATCCAGAAGCTCGCTTGGTTCTTTGAATGTGCCGCTAAACACTTCAATGAAACACACATTTCTAATGCATCATTATTAATCAAACTTTTTTATATTGTTATATTAACAGAAAATTAATATGTTATTTTACCTTTTGTTTGTTGTCTTAGGCACAGTAGTACTGAAGATACAGGATCTTTTCAAAGTTGACCTATCTAGTCCAAGCGCATTATTTTAGTTGCAGCAGAGAAGCCAATTCTCTCAACTGCAAAAATTTGTTATTAACTATTTTATTAATTATTTTTCTGTGCACAGTTTCAAAATCAGGACACACTTGTCGTTTGACTTTTAAATTTATTCTTCGATATCTACCCATTACTGTGAATCCAAATTTACATAGAGACATTGGCAATAATGAAGACTATTAATTCAACTAGTAACATTGAAAATTAATCAAATGTACGCAAACTTCGGGAATTTAAGAAACATTAAACTATAAAGAGGGAAAACCTCACCTTTTCTACTTTTGGAAATATTTTTTACAAGTTTTTGTTTATGTAAATAAGATATTTTATAAGTTTTATATAGGCCAAACCATTCTTGAGATCAATAGAATTTTTTGCTTATGAAAGTATTTTCCTCGTGATAGCACAATTTCAACAAAAAATTGGTAAAAAATATAAGTGTTGGTTTTTCGAGAAAATCGACTTCTAGTGTTCTGATAAAAATCGCGGCCATTTTGCTAATTTTTAACATTTTGTAAATTTTATGAAATATGAAATAAGGTCAAAAGTTATATAAGTTTAAAGAAAAATATAGATTTTTTGGAAAAACAAAACCAGAAATTCAAATACAAAAAAAATTTTTTTGTCACAAATCAAAAAAACACGTATCGCCTCATTTCCTTGTATTATATTTTATAGTTACGATAAAAATAGGATTTTCCTTTTCATATTATTTTTTATGAATAAAACAAAATATCCCACAAGTCTTCTTTTAGTTCTTTACGTAACTCCCGTATTTTGGTGTATTATTAGAATTTTAAATATTTTCATATCAATTTCGATAAATAAATTAAAAGCAAGAAAGTCTGTCAAAAAATGGTACAAAGAAAAGTTGTAGAACATTTTTAAACGCTGAAAATCCTCTGAAATCTTTCTCCCCAATTTTGCTTCGCTTATTGGCTCAAGATTTATCTTTTCGATGTTTTGCATTCTAATTTCGGTGCATAAAAACCAAATGATGCGTCCTATTGAAAAATGCTTTTAAAAAATTTGGTAGGATTTTTCAAAAGCTATCATTTTTATGTAAAAGTTTTTTCGTATATAGGTGTAAAACATATAGGTGTAAAATTTTTGTTAAATAATTTTTTTTTCTAACTTGTGTCGAATTTCGAAAAATTTAAGTTTTTTCATTTTTAATGTTATTTTTCACGAATAAAAAAACTATGCATCCTATTAAGAGTGATTATTAAAAACTTTGTAGATATTTTTCGGAGTCACAATTTTTGTGTATTTATCGGTTTTCGTATCTTGCAGTTTGACCACAAAATGGAATTGTTGAGTTTTAGTTATTTTTTTTTGCAATCAAAATTTAAATTTTCGATTTTTCAACAAAATCCAAAAAGTTTGAATGATACTTTTGTAGGGCTTTCAAAAATCAATCTTTTTCTTTTTTCGACTTTTTCTCATATAGTGCGTTGTGTGGCTTAAATTTTTTATTTTTGATTATTATTATTATTATTATTATTACACCATTAAGCCATTTCCCTTTCGGGGTAGGCGTGACTCACTCGGTAGGGGAAAGGAGTAGTGTGTGAAAGGGATAG
>NC_046664.1:10397505-10417516 GCF_010883055.1 Belonocnema kinseyi | reverse complement strand
CTTGAATAATATCGAAACAGTCACTCAGTTTCCCATTCACACTTACACTCGCTTTGCTACCTGTATATATTGTTTTTATAGCTTGTAGGATCCATCCATTGAGTCCATATTCTTTCAGGACTTCCCAAAGTTTACTTTTATCTACCTTGTAAAAAGCTTTTTCTAGGTCAAAAAATGCACACAAAACTTTTTTTTCCTACTTTCAAATTTTTTTCTGTTCTTTACCTTAAGCTAAATATTTGATCCGTACATGACCTTCCTGGCATAAACCCACTTTGGACTTCTCAAATCTTTGCTTCTGTTATTTTCATTACCCTACGAATAAGTATTTTTGAATATATTTTATTTACGGTGCTTAATAAGCTAATCCCTCTGTAATTATTGCACTCGCTTTTATCCCCCTTTCTCTTGTATATTGTTACGATAATCGCTTCTTTCCAATCGTCTGGGACGTCTCCCATCTCGAAACATAAATTTATCAATTCGCACAGTTTATGTGGTATGCACGCGCCACCGTGTTTAAGCATTTCAGCATTAATACCGTCTACCTCGGCAGCGTTACCGTTTTTCAAGTTCTTAATTATATCCCTAACCTCAGTGACACAGACTTTTTCAATTGAGTTTTCCATCGCATCGTCTTCAACATCGCAGTTGTGGTGTCCTATAGCTTCATCTCCGAATTGACTCCTAAAATAGTCTCTGAAAGCCTCTAGTATTCAGTCTGCATCATATACCATTTCCCCCCTACTATTTCTCATGTTGACAATTTCTGTACATTTTTTTCCTTTCATTTTTTTATAAAGTAGTTTCCTGCTTCCTTCAAAGTCGGTTTGTATTTTTATCTCTTCTTCTGCTCTAATTGTATCTTTACTTTCTTTAACTAATCGTTTAAGTATCCTGTTTTCGCGCCTATAATCATTTCTACGTCTATTTCTTTCCTCATTGCTAAGACGTACGATGTTCAAAGTTCTCTTGTACGTTTCTCTTTTTGCTTTTTGGGCAGCCTGAATTTCATCATTCCACCACGCATCACCAGAAATTATTGCTACAACTTCGGTACCAGACACTTCGATCGTACATCTAACAAGGATATCCCGTAACATTGTCCAGGCGCCCTCTATATCTTTGTTTTTTATACGGTCCTCCTATGTTGCCCTATCTATGCTTTCCATTATTTTATTTTGGAAACTATTCGAACATCCGGTTTCTGTAAGTTCTCAATATTGATTCGCGTTTGTTTTGCTTTCTTGGTTCTCTTTTTTCTCCATCCCCGACCTAAGTTAATTTTTGAGATCAGAAGGTAATGATCAGTATTGCATTCAGGACCCCTCATGACTCTTGTATCTTTCATCCGCAAAAACAAGGTCAATTATACTGCGGCTATTTTCTTTAGACCAGGTGTTCATGTGGATCATTTTATGCCTAAACCAAGTATTTGTAATAAACAGACCCTTTTCTAAACATAGACCAACTAATTTATTTCCGCTATAGTTTGTTCTTGGATCCCCAAAATTACCTAATACTTTTTCTGTATCCTGATTTTTCATGCCCACCCAACCGTTCATGTCTCCTATTAGAATTATTCTTTCCCCATGTTCGCAGATGTTTATTGTGTCATTTAAAGTGTCCCAGAAGGCGTCTTTTACTTCTCTAGGATCACTATCAACCGGCGCGTAGCATGCTATGATAAATAGTCTTCTGATTCCTACTTTCATTCTAGCCCACTGCAGTCTGGGAGACACGAAACCATGGTCTCCGAGATGCTTCTTTGCTCTTTCATTCAAAATCAGACCTACTCCTTGTTTACCACGTGATTCACAGTCTAATCCTGACCATATTTCAAAACCGCCTTTCAACACGCCGTTTTGTATGTCTTTAGTTTCGCATCCCTTTTTCTTTGTTTCGGGCACACATAAAATATCTAGATTCTTCACGTCCATAGTTTCACGCAATTCTTTTACTTTGAGATCATTCACTCCCCTAGCATTCCAAACACCCAGTCTCCATTCGTCGCCTGAAACATGACCTTTAGATTTTCCGTGTGCATGCCTTTTCTCATTAAAAGTTCCAGTCCTTTCCGAGGCTATTTTGTAGTTTGTATTATTCATTGTTTAGATTATACGCCCAACTAACACCTTTATGCCACCAAAAACTTCAGTTAATAAGGGAGGGTTGGAAGAGGGGGGGGGTAGAACTGGAACCGAGAGAGTCGTCCCTCCCCCCCGTTCAAAATCTCAGCGTTATTTTTAGTTTGTTTCAATAAAGAAAACTAATTTTTAATCAAAGAAATACATTTTTAACCAGAAAGATTAACTTTTAACCAAAAAGGTGAATTAGTCACCATGAAGATTCTTATTTAAAATAATCATTTACAAACAAACCGTTAAAGTTTTCACCAAAAAATTAAATTTTCTACCAAAAATACCACATTTGAACAATTTTCAAAAAGATGAATCTTCAATCAAATAATTCAAATTCCAAGCCAAAAGGACGAATTTTTCAGAAAACAGTCGAATTTTTAACCAAAAATTAAATTTTTTAACCAAATATTCAAATATTCTACCAAAATGTAGAATTTGTAAGACAATATGATAACTTTTCTATAAAATAATTCAATTTGGAACCAAATGATAAAATTTGTTAATAGAAAGATGATTTATTAAACAAAAATTTAATCCTGTATTTTTCAACCGAAAAGAATGAAATTTCAGGCAAAAATAATTGAATTTCTATATTGAATTCTATTATTCAGTTCGCATTCAAATTTCAAGTTGAAAAATAAGAAAACCCGGCAAGACTGTGAAGGCTGCGATAAATTATTAGAAATGTAAATAATTTTTGGACTAAATAATAACATTTGAAATTAATTTTTAATAATTAAAGCATTTTTGCAATATTTAAACATTTTTGTGACACTCTGGACACTATATTTTGTATCTCTAAAGTGAGTCCGAAGCCTAAAAGCAGTATTTTTCTCTTTCTGTGGATGGCTCAATTTTGTAAAAAGTGTTTTTTCTTTCTAAGACTGGGTAATTTATTATTTGTTATTGTAATCTATCTAAAAAAAATTGGTCTAACAAAATGTATCGAAACACTCGCTCTCATTGTTGTTGAAAACATGACTGGCTATTTTGAGATTTTATAGCAATAAATTTAATTTACGATTTTTATGGTGGCGAAATATTTCATTGTTCTTGCAAGTGCATATCTTAAATGATCTGCTTTGATAGGATCATAAATCCTAATTTTGTTAAATAAAAAAAATCATATATCAATTTTAAATAATTTTTAGAGACTGCAAAACTATAATTAGAGATTTAAAGCGTTTTCAATGGGTTTCAAAATACTTGAGGGCATATGCAAATTTTTTTTCATTTGACAAACGTTTCTCTGCAATCATTAGTAAGACATTTTATCTGATTGGACACCTAGAATTGCTTAAGGCTTCTCGATTGATCACCGAAGTTAAGTAGAGCTTCACTAGGTTATATTCGGATTGGTGCCGTTACATTTTACTAAAGGCATTTTCATCAGATTTAAAAGCTGCTTTTACCTTCGAACTAATACCAATATTATTAGAAATGCAAATACTTTTTAATATAAGCATACTTCTTAAATAAAATAAAATAAAATAGTTCGTATATCTAATTTCACAGGACATCTTTTTAAAAACATCGTTGAACTATCTGAACCAGCCCCCTGCCGCAACCGTGTATGTGTATGTAGTAGTAGTTTTCTTACGATCCGGAGGGGAAATGTCGGTCAAACTAAGCCAACAGATGGCACCACAAAAAGTAGGGTCTGTCTTTTTCATTGAATTGCATTAAGAAAAAGAAAAAATAATTAAAAACTTGATGCTGTTTGCAAATAAACAAAAAAGAATATATGAAAAAATAAGAGTAGCTATTACTAAATATTTAAAAAAAGAAAAACTCATGAAAATATGTAGTTTAATATGAATAAAATTTAATTTTGAGATACATTTTGAAAGCAGTTCGAACTTTATATTTTTTTTATTTATTTTGCTCATATTATTGATTTTATTATTTGTTAAAGTAAAACAAAATTATTTATTGTTGAAGGTATTAATGTAGCTAATGAAAAACTTAATAATATTTAAGACCTCAATGACAAAAATATTTAAAACATATACATGATCAGAACAATTAATGAAATATTATTACTTAAATCCAATATAAATACAATAATAATTAGAATATGTAAGACTACAACTTAATTTTCAAAGTAAAGAATCTTTGTTCCTTTAAAATCTTAAAAATTTCAAGTTTTGAAGGAAATACTTTAAAAACGTAGTGGTAATTGTAATTAAAATGTTTGAGTGAATCATTTGGAAAAAAGTCAATGAAACGAATGATAAATGAGAAAATGGATTTAATATAATGTATATGTTTATTTAAATTGAACCCAACAACATATTTACATTTAGAAAGCTCAATAATTTATTTGTTTCTTAATCTTGAAAGCTTTTTTTTCGCTGCATTCAGCCCCTAATAATTTTATTAAAAAATTTAAAGGAGATTTTGAATTAAATAGTTAATTATATTATTGCAAACCTCATTTTTGAAATAAACATACTATAAGCTATTAAAATCTATAAACAAACGTACTGTACTCATGACGCACAGTTGGAGGGAATGCACCTTTTTCATTCAAAAATTTCCAGAGCCTTCAATTTTTTTGCGATTTTGAATTTTTCTGTTTTAAATTAAGGATCATTAAATTCTATAGATCTTGACTCTCCGAAATTTTGACTCCTCTATTTTTTTATTAATAATTTTTCCAGTCAAAGTATGAACAAAGTCTTATTACCAGTGAAAAAATTTTGTTGTTGCTAAAAGTGCTTTCCATTTATGTAGGAATGACATTTAATAACAAAAATAATTTAAAAGTTTATAATAACCACTGTGATAAATAATTATTGTGTCAAAATATTAGAATTTCAGATTTTTCAAATTATAATTTCCTTCAATCGTCAGAACGACTTCAGGTATTCCTCAAAATAATAAATATTAAAAATATTTGTTAAAATATGACAATTTAAATTTTTGTAAATTATAGAACATTTTTTTGCACTGGAAATGTTTTAAGCTATTGGACGAATGACTGCTAGTCACAAAAATATTACAACAGTAAACAATAACCACTGTTATTAACATTTTTGTGACAAAATATTTAAACTTAAGGTTTTCTCAAATTTAAATTTTCCTTGATGGCCAAGTCGATGGGTTACTGTCAAAAGATTTTTTATTGAGTGAATCTTAGCATGCAGTGTTATGATTCATTTCCAATCTTTTACGATTGAAAACCCGACTTTTTCCGAGTGATACTGCCAACATTAGGACATTTTTTATGTAAATTGTTTATAAACATGTAAGTTGTTATATTCCACTAAATATGATCAAAGATAAATTTTTTAGGAATATCCGTAGCCATTGTAACGATTAAAGAAAATAAAAATTTTGTTAAAACCTTACATTTGAATATTTTGTCACGAGAATTATTCCTAACAATGGTTATTGTTAACTTCTCACATATTTTTGTGACTAGCAGTTCGAACTGCTTTCAAAATGTATCTCAAAATTAAATTTTATTCATATTAAACTACATATTTTTATAAGTTTTTCTTTTTTGAAATAATTAGTAATAGTTACTCTTTTTTTCATATATTCTTTTTTGTTTATTTGCAAACAGCATCAAGTTTTTAATTATTTTTGCTTTTTCTTAATGCAATTCAATGAAAAAGACAGACCTACTTTTTGTGGCGCCATCTGTTGGATTAGTTTAATCGAAAATTCCCCTCCGGATCGTAAGAAAACAGAAAAGTGGGCGCGATGCATGGGGTTGATCTGAACACAGAAGAAACAGAATATAAACTTTACATCGATTTCCGACGTAAGATTCTCTGCAACAAAAAATAACTTCGCAGGATAAACTTTACACAAAAATCGGTTAAACTTTATTTTTTTTCCATGACAAACACATGCTTTTGAAAGACGCGAAGTTGGCTAAACAAAACTATATCACTCTAAAAAATGTCCTGCAACAAATTTTATTCTTAGTTTTTTCTGCGAATTAAATTCTTACCATTTATCTTATACCAGAGACTTTTTTCTATTTTTTATATACAAAGATAGGGTTCTTTTTTTGCTAAATAATTCTGCTTCACTCGTTTTTCATTAGCGTTTCTTTGACATGTGACAACTAAAAATCAAAATCCTCGCTTTGCTTATATTCCTCGAATATAGGAAAAAAAAATTAACTGCTAGCAGAATATAAATCCTTGTTTATTTTTTTTTTGTGAAATCTTATCATGTTCTTGTATGCATAATCATGAAAACCTAAATTAAAATTTTGATCAGAGCAAGACAATGTACATAGCGTTATAGTTTTCGCAAAAATATAGTATTGGTGAATGGCCAGAGTGAGCAGTTGTATATAGGTATAAAATGGAGCTCGAGATCTAGTAAAAAATTGAGGTACCGCAAATGGCACCCAAGAGAGGAGATAATGACTATCAATGTATCCTCTTATAACTTTAAATTAAAAATAATAATTTGAAGCTCCTACTCTCGAGAGACCATTCATTCAATCTGTGAGAGAGTTGATTATAGTTAAATCTAGGGGGTATAAATTCACCCTGAGACTTAAGACTAAGGAACTTAAGGAAATGTTTCTGGCACTTCTCAATAGATTCTGACAGATATTTTACTTTCGGATTCCAGACTACAGATTACTTTTAATGTTGCGCTAAAATATAGGGTTGACCATATTCGACGAAAAGATTTGGCAACACTGTAACTTTTGACAGAGATGACAGATCGAGTAATGACGTAGCGCGTTTGAAGCATCAGTCTAAGGAGATTTTTGCCATGGAACAGTACACTCCACGCGAACGCTCTCAGATTGTTAAAATTTACATTCAACAAGACAAGTCAATTGTGAAAACTCAACGTGCATGGAGTGTTTAGAACACTGGCCCGTACGAGTGCGATATTTTCATCCGATCGCCTTGGTCGCTTTTCATTTGGACGCTTGGGATTAGTAAGTGCCTCACCTGATGAAAATCTTTCATAAAAACGATACAATGGAGTCGCAGAAGGCGCAGTTTCCACTTTATTTATTTTTCTCCGTGCACGTTGAGTTTTCACAATTGACTTGTTTTGTTGAAGGTAAATTTCAAGAATCTGAGAGCGTTCGCGTGGAGTGTACTGCTCCATGGCAAAAATCTCCTTAGACTGATGCTTCAAACGCGCTACTTCATTACTCGATCTGTATTCTGTCATCTCTGTCAAAAGTTACAGTGTTGCCAAATCTTTTCGTCGAATATGGCCAACCCTGTATATATCAAGAGCACGCACTATTTTCACTCTATTTGTGACCAGATCATTTATTTTGTACTCGAATTCAATTAAATCAGTTTTTCTTTCGATTGACATAACATTACATTTTCTTGGATTAATATATAGGTTATTGTTTGTACACTAATCAATAAAATTGTTGATGTACAATTTTAATTCAGTATAATCCTGCAAGCAGTCTACTGGTTTGTATAATTTAGCATCATCCGCGTAAAATAAGCAAAATTGTTTGATCACAGCATCAGCATCATTCATTACTATAATAAAAAGTAAAACACCAAGGTTTGATCCTTGGGGAACTCCAGAGGGGGGTCCCCTGCAACGACTGTACGTTAGCGTTAGTTCGCCAGTGGGCTAAGTGAAGCTTGCGGCGTAGATGGCGCTGGGAGTTTTTCCAGCCTGTTTGTACATGGCAGGAATAGGCAAAATGAGTTCGGAATTAATTTAATTTATATTATTCGTAATGACAATCGGGTTTATGCATAGCATAATTAAAGCTACATATCTTTTTAAATATGAGAGTCATAATAAGTGAAAAAAATCGTTAAAATATTCCTTTCTAGGTGCGGGAACTTGTGATAGGTTATACCAAATTTTATTATTGAATTCCAAATACGTCTATCAAATTGATATACAGTAGTTTTGTAAAAAATAATTTTGAAAAAAAATCATGGTGAAATAACAAATTTATTTTATAAAAAATAACAAGAATTAACAATTTCAGATGATGGTATAAATGAGTAATTCATTAGCAACAGTAGCCCTAATACAATAACAGATGATTTATTGGAATAAATAAATTAATGAATTAATTGAAGGATTAGTTAAATTAAAAAATTTTAATAAATAAATTAAGAAGGTATAGTTTTTATTTATTTTCTTATCTTTTTATGAAAGAATTAAAAAAAGAAAGATATCGTTTCAGTTTATGATAACATGTTTCATATTTATCATAAATATACAGTTGTTATTCAATTTTTTATATTAACACCAAAGAATTTTAAAAAAATAATAGTATAGTTTCAATTTAATATAAAACGTTCAATATTGTTTATTAAAATACCAGATATTTTTAAATGAAGATATCGTTTAAGATGAAATGTTCCATATTTATTATTCAGCGTAGCTGCTAGCCCGGGATATAAGAAAAACCAGGAAATGACAATGAATTTAGTTTATGACCGGGAATTTTACAAATTTGTAGAGAAAAAAAAGTTATCTCCAAGTTTGATTTCAACAGTTCTTTAAATCATCAATTGAATTTTGATCCTTTTCAATTATGACATCATTCAGTTTATAATGCGTGATCCGAAAATCTTCTACTTAAAAAATTTTCTATTTAAAATTTTAATTTGAAGAATTGTAATGTGCAGTCTTGAATACTTGCGTATTTAATTAAATAATTTTTTTAAATAAATCTGCGCTTTAAGTATTAAAAGGGAATTATAATTTATTAACAAACAAAAAAAAAAAAACGATTCGAACTCCGTTCAAAATTTAAGAATTCTAGATTTTAACGTTAAAAATTAAACGTTTTCAATTCGAAAGTCTTAGTCATTTGAAAAATGTAAGCTTCTCATTTAAAATTTATAAATTATTTTCAATTCAAAAATAACCTCATAATAATGTATTTTTTATAAAATGTTATTTCAGTCTCAAATATTCAATTTAAAACATTTTTAATTGAGAAAAAGAATAATTATTGAATAGTTAGAAATATTTCACCAAATATTTAAAAGTAAAAAATTTGAAACTCGATTATTGTTTTACATGGAAGGCTTTGAATCTCTAGAATTTCAGAGAGCTTTTAAACTTTTAACGTTACAATTTTAATTGTTCTAATTAAAGAATGTTTTATTTGTAAGTCATTGTGTTAAATTTTGACGTATATATAATAATTGAACACTTATTATTTGTAGATAAAATTTGAGTAATTTTAAGAAATATTTAGAAGTTTTGAAAAGTTTCAAAATTAATTTTGAACTTCAAATGATTTAATTTAAAACAAAATGTAGATTTTTGCCTGTTAAAAAAAATTAGAAGATTTTTAAGAATTGTCAAAGACTTTACAAGAATAAAAACATTTGCTTAAGATTCCTAGAAAAATTGAAAATAATTTTACATTTCAGAAATTTTGTTAAAGAAAATATTCAAAAAGATTTAATAAGATTTCTAAAATTACTAAGAAAGAATCTGGAAGACTTTAAGAATTTTTTTAAATTTGCAGGATTTTATAAAAATTGTAGGAAAATTCGGTTCATTTAAAAAGAGATTTAGAGGTCTAGATTTCTCAAGATTTTAAAATAAAATTTTGAAGTTTTTCAAGGATACTTCTATTTAAAATTAAAATAATTTAACTTATAATTTAAGAAGTATTCTTTTTTTTTAATTTAGTTTTTCAATTTTGAACGTTTCTAGCTTAAAATTATTTTAAAAAATATAATACAAAAAATGTAAAATGAATTTATTCTTTAATTTAGAGCATTGGAAATGATAACGTGAATTTTTAATGTATTGTAAAAATACCGTTTTGATTGTTTATTAATAATAAAGTTATTTATTTGTGATTGCGTCAGATATGAATTAAAATACTGTTGGATTCTTCTTTCTTGATTAAATAAAATTTTACTGTACCTTATTACGGTTGAGCCTTAAAAATAAAAATTTTATATAAGAATAAAATAATCTGCTAATTACTCGTATAAAGAATTTTAAGCAAATAAGAAAAATTATGTCATGTATATTGAATTAACTGGAATTTTCTGGAAGTTTCTTCATAAAGAAACTTCTGTGAATTGTATTTAGTTTTTTCAAATCATATAAGATTTTCTCTAAAATCTATAGCAAAATTTTGGAAAATGAATTGGGTTTTGTTTTTTTTAAGAAAAAATAATTAGTGCGCGCAAAGAGCGCAAAATTCTCTACTGATGTTAAAAAACAATTTGTATGACTGTACTGAATAAGTTCAAAAACACGTTTTTTGTTTGAACATGAAATAACAAATGTTGCATTAAGAAATAGTTGTGTATAATCTCTTAAAAATAAAAATTAATTTATTTAAATTTTAGGAATCCTTGCTTGGACGTCTAAGTAATCGGATTGAAATTCAGTCGGATTGCTTTGGACTCACATCCTTGTTTTGAAATCGAATTCGATCAGATTGTCATTCTTTTTTTTTTACTTCAGATTAAAGCGGATAAGAATCCTTGTTTCAAAATGGGATTGGGTCTGAATTTTACAATTTACAATTTTTAAATAATAAAGATCAATTTTGAACTGAAAATAAAATAGTTTAACTTTCAAACAAAATGACGAATTTTTAAACAGGAAGATTAAGTTTCTACTAGCGAGGCAAATTTTTAACAAAATACATAAGTCAAATTTTAACTAAAAAAAATACAAAATTTTAACCAAAAAAGAAAGTAAAATTTTCAGATAAAAAAATTTTATCTTCAACAATATAGTTTAAATTGTGACAAAAGAAGTGAATTTTAAATTAAAAAAATAAAACTATAAAAAATAGAAGCTATAAAAAATAGAAAACTGTTGAAAGCATGTACTTTGAAACGTCCTTTCAGTAAACACTAATGTCATGTTTGTGAAATTCAGAACTATGCAAGAAAAACAGACCGTATTTAAAAAATTTTTTTTTTTTCAAACCGTACAACTGACACTTTTACTCTATTTTACGAATTAATTATCAACTTTTATTCATAATTTGTATGAAAAAACTATTTTTGATTTATCAAATTTAAATTTTCGGCGACTTATACCTGCAGAATATATGTCAAGAGCAAGGTCAGAATTAAAAGACATGTCAGATTACATGTACATGTACAGATTAAATCTTAATCTGTACGTTTTTCATATGCGAGTACATAAATGAATTTTAATTATGTGTCTAACATAAAAATTCTTCTTATTTTGGTTGTTCACACGAATATTATTTATTTTTGATTATTTTAAAAATACAATATTTTGTTGAAAACTAATTCTTTTCTAGTAACAAATTCAACTATACTTGATTGAATGTTAAATTATTTTAAAAATTGAACTATTTTTTGAAAGTTAGTTTTTTGTGGAAAATTAATCTGATTCGGTTGAGGATTCAGCAATTTTGCTGAAAATACGTCTTTTTTGGTTAAAAATTCATCACTTTTGTTAAAAAATTAACTAGTTGATTGTAAAAATCAAACTTTTGTACGGAAAATTTGGCTTTTTGTCTTGACAATTCAACTAATTCTAAGAAAGTTAAACTATCGCGTGATAGTGTGCCTTTTTTTATTGAAAATTCAAATATACTACTTGGTGGAACATTACATTTTTTGTCGAAAAATCATATTTTCCAGAAAATTAAAATTTTTGTACATAATTCTTTGCGTTGGCGTCACAATTCTACCATTTGATTTCAATTTAATATTTTTTGGTAAAATATTAATTTTTTTAGCGGAAAATGATCGTTCCGGTTAAAAGTTTAAAATTCAACCATTTTTTAGAAAATGCATGTATCTCGGTTGAAAATTCATCTCTTAGGTTGAGGATTTAACTGTTGTGTTAAAACCTCGCCTTTTTTCGTTGAACTCAACTGGTTGAAAATTCGCTTCTTTTTTAAATGTAATTTCTTTAAACTGGAAATTCAACGATTTCATTTTTGGTTGAAAACTGATACTTTTACATTATCATCCTAATGAGAAGGTATTGGTTTTATGTGAAAAATGACTTTCGCGGATTGCATTAATTGTTGACGTTTTGAGACCCCTTGGCTCAGAAAATATAGTATTTAGGTCGTTAGCCACATTTTTTTGAAAAAAATTATAGGAAGTTAGAGCATTTTGAAAATATTATTTTTGAGACCACTTTTTGTCAATATTTGAAATCTACTTCGACAGCTTTTCATAGTATATCAGAATAAGATCAATTTAGCGCTATTACTTTTTTGGAGAAAATAAAAATTACTAAAATTGTAGCATTTTCAAAATCCAAAAATCCAAATGAAAATTAACATTTGAAGCCAAACAAAGAAATTTATATAGGATATGGGAAAAAGTGCAAAAAAAAAAAAACGTTCCTTTTTAAGGTCCTACAAGATTGCCTAAAGAACTTTCCAAATTTTTCAAACAAAAAATCGAAAATTCACATTTTTATCGTACAAAAACTCTTGCAAAAGCAATAAGTTTATTTTGTGGAAAACAAAACAAGATACGAAAAGAGATAGATTGACAAAAATTTTGCACCTAAAAAAGAATAGAAAATTTTTCAGGAATTACTTTTTTGTACGATAAGTAGTTTTTCTTTTATTTTTGGAAAACAACGTTGAAAATAAAAAATCATATTTGGGTACAACGATACAAGCTACAAGAATAAGTAAGACAAAATTTATTCAACTAAAAGATATAATTCAAATTTTTTACGAATATTTTTTTTATAGGAAGAATAGTTTTTTAAATCGTAAAAACCAAGATTACAAAAAAATTATAAAAGCAAGCCAATAAGAATAGGACTCTTTCAATTTCCATGTATGTTATGAATTGTTATGATTTGAATTGTTATGATGTTTCAGCACAGCTAAGAATAGAATTTAACGCATGATAAACACGATAAATAGAATATTTGACATTATGGGCAAAATCGAGTGTGAAGCACGAGATACGTGATGAGAATGTGTTCGCTAAATCCGAAAGAGCTTTAACAAAAGAGAGTTCACAATCGCAAAATTACAGTTGTAGATTCGTTGATCTTTAATTTGGAAAGGTTCGTGAGAATGTGCCCGCACAGCGGGCAGATTTCCCAGTGGGCACAAAATTTGGCGACGTCTTTATGACATCGTTACGACGTCTTTACGACAATTTTACGACATCCATGTCCGTGAAGTTATAATATCTTTACGATATGGTAAAGACATCTTCAGAACATACGAAATATTTACGATATCGTAAAGACGCCTTAACGATACAGACATAGGACGTCGTAACGATGTCGTAAAAACGTCGCCAAATATCGTGCCCACTGGGTTTTTAATTTAAAATTCAACTATTTGGTTGAAACTTCTTGTATTTTATTCAAAAATCTTCATTTTGTAAAGTGAATCTTCTTAGTTAACAATTTAACTATTTTGTTAACAGTTTAATTATTTTGTTTTTATGCATGTTTGTGAATATTTTGTAGGTCTCCTTTCAGAATGAATTATATTATGATAACAGGAATAACACTTCAAATTATCAAAACTTTCTTTCTAAAGATTAAATCTTTAATCCCGTCGTTCTTCACATACGAGTTTACAAATGAATTTTAATTAGGGACCTATTTAAATTACGTAATAGTTCAAGGAAGGGGGGGGGGCTCGAGACAGGACGGTTTGTTACAGAAGGGGAGAGGAAGTCCTTCACTGATGTATGAAATTTTTTCAAATTTGCAAAAACTTTTTCCTGAAGATTATTATCTTTTTAATTATAAATTTTATTATTTGGCTGAAAATTTAACAATTTTCTTAAAAAGACATCCTTTTTCTTTGCAAATTAAACAGTTTTGTTAAAAATTCGTCTATTTGACTTGAAGATTCAACTCTTTTCGTAGAACATTATTCTTTTATGTAAAATTCATATTTTGTTGCCGATAAGTCAACTGAAATTTGTTTTGTATGAAAACTATTTTTTCTGAAAATTGTTCTTTTGATTTGAAATCTCATCTTTCTTAGTAGAAATATTGCTTCTTTCTTAGATAAAAATTCAACTGTTTTGTTGAAAATTCAACTATTTCCTAGAGAATTTACTTTTTGTTTAAAATTTGTATTTTTGTCTTGAAAAGTCAATTCAAATATTTTTCGATGAAAATTCAATCTCTTTTTTCTTCAAAATTTATCTTTTGGATTCAAAAATTCACCTATTTGAGTAGAATTTTTTTTCTTGGACAAAAACGCAATTCTTTGGTTCAAAACTTTATAATCTTGTTAAAAAATCATACTTTTTTTATTTAAAATTCGACTACTAAGCAAAAAATTAACTTATTGCTTACAATCCTCATTTTGTTGTTGGAAAGGGAACTGAAATCTTCTTCGGATGAAAATTTAACTTTTTTGCTGAAGGCTTTTTTTAACTCATCTGTTTAGCATAAATAAAAGGTTGAAAATTCTGCTGTTTCGTTCCAAATTTAACTATTTCGTAGAAACTTATTTTTTGTTAAAAAATTCATATTTTGAGCATGAAAAGTCAACTGGAATCTTTTCTCGATGAAAATCCAACTCTTTTTTTCGAGACTTACAAAAAATAAAAATTCGTCTGTTGTAAGAGAAATTTCATTTTCTTCATATAAAGATGCAACTATTTGGTAGAGAATTGAACAAATTTATTAAAAAGTCATCCTTTTTGGTTACAAATTCGCCTTTTTGGATTGAAAATTTAATTTTCTCCATGAAACTTATTTCTTGGTTAAAAATTTATATTTTCATCGTGAAAAGTCAACTAAAATCTTTTTTATCATAAAATCATTAAATAAATTTTATCATAAATAGTTATATATAATTTTCTTGACTATTTAACTTTTTTTTTTTGAAAGATTTTGTTGAATCACTTTAATTCAAAAATCATTTTTTTTAAGATTTATATTTTTACTTGAATATTCAACTCTTTGGTTGAAAGATTAACTATATTGTTGAAAGTTGGTCTATTTTCATTGAACGTGACCGATTTTCTAATTTCCGATTTTTCTAAGATTGATATTTTTTTTGTTGAAAAATTAATTTTTTGCTGAAGTAATATTTTTTGTTTGAAAATTCATTTTTTGTAGCGAAAAATCCTCTTTGGGTTTCCAGGTTCAACAATTTAGATAAAATTTTATTTTTTTTCTTGAGCGAAACATTTTTATTTGTTGAAAATTCGTTATGTCATTTTTCTGTTGGTAATATATTTTGTTAGGTAATGTAATAATTTTGTTGAAAATTTCAGTATTTTCTTAAAAACCATATTTTCTAGTAAAAAAGACTTTTTTTTTATTTGAAACAAATTAATAAATTTGACCATTTTAAATTTATATCTGAAATACTTTTATATTCCGTTTATAAAAAATTATATGTTAAAAGTATTACAAGGTTAAAAAACTAGTATTTGAATATTAATGGTCAAGGAAAATGAAAAATTAGTAAAGGAAAAATCAGGGAATTCGGAGAAGGCCTAAAATCCGTTAAGTAAACCCAGTAAAGGAAGATTTCTCTCACTATATTCTCTGGCTAAAGTCCCCTCTCTTTCCTGTTTCTTGGCTGTTCATATAAACCAGGTTTTAGGGCACACTTTGGCACAAAGTTTGCACGCGTTGTGTTAAAAAGTGAACATGTTTAAACACAGAGAAATTTGTCTTCTCCTTGAGATATTTTTGTGTTCGACATTTCTTCTTTCAGCTTTCGCTGATGAAGGTGAGTTTTGTAAATAATATTACTTTTTAGTGTTTTTAATGCTAAGACAAGTTAATATTTTTTGAAGAGTTCTTCACTCAACTTTTCATCTTTCTCTGAAAAATAGGTGTGTTTTTGAAAATCTCGAAAGCATTCTTGACACTTTTGCTTAATGCAGATTCAGTAATTCCAAAAACTCACAGAAAGAAATATTGACAAATTAACATATATAATTGAAATAAGAATTGAGTTTCGGTTGAAGGAAAGTGTCAAAGAATATAACGTTTGTGTGCACAACAGAGCTGATAAAAACTTAAGATTGATTAAAGAAAGATTTTATTATTACATTTTTTGTTAAAATTATTATTTTTGAACCAAGAAAGGGGGAATTTTCAACAAAATAGTTGCATTTTAAAAAAACGGATGAATCTTTGATAAAAAAATTAATTTTTAACAAAAAGTGGAATAGCTGATGCTTCTACCAAAAATATTTTAATTTTCCATAAATCAATTGGTACATTAAACCAGAAAATATGAATTTTCTAGAATAGAGTTGAATTTTCAATTTTTCACAAAGACGAATTTTTGAAGAAAAATTTACATTTTTGGTAGGAACAAATTAAAAAAAAATAATATAGAAAAATGGTTGAATTTGTTACCAAAGAAATTGACTCATAAGTCAACTGATGCACCTTCAACCAAAAAATTAATTTTTAACGAAATAATTGAATTTCAACCAAAAATTCTAAATGTATGAAAATGGTACAGTTAGATTTTTAGTTAAAAAATTAATTTTTTATTTAAAAACTGATTTTCCACCAAAGAAATGGAATCTCAACTAAAGAGATTCATTTTCTACCAAAAAGACCATTTTTAAACAAAATAAATGAATGTTAAACTAAAAAAGAAAAAATTTCAACATAAAATTAATTTACTTAATAATTTTCTACCAAAAAGAATCATTTTTAACAAAATAAATCAAATTTAAATCAAACATTTTAACTTTCCATCGAATTTTTAGGATAATACTTGAATTTTCAAGCAGAACGTAAATTATCTCCCAAAAACGACGAATTTTTCTCCCAAAGAAATGAATTTATCAACCAAAAAGAATAATTTGTAACAAAATAAATGCATTTTCAATCAAATATTTTAATTTTTTTAACCAAAAAGGTACGTTATTCACCAAGATAAATATTTTACAAACTAGACGTTTTCATTTGTTAATAAAAAATCATCAAGGCCAACCAATGTCATAATTTCCCCTAAAACTGTTGCAAAACTAGTACTTACTATAAATAATATTGTTTAATCTTCATAAACTCTGTTATTTCATTTTTACAACAATTTGTATCAATAAAAACCCTTAATTATCAGAATTGGTAATTTTTTTTTATTAACCTTTGACACAAGATAAAACTTTGTACTTCCGTCACATTTTCTTATATGATGAGCCATTATTTATTCACCACCTTTTAGAAAATATATTTTTTACAAATCGACACTCTCGTTAATAATTTCAATTTTTTATGGAAAATTAGAAAAATTGAAAACAATAACAAATTTTAAAATTAGAAAACAGAATTCTGTTAAAAAGTACCGCATCAGGACCCTGAATTTGCATAATTAATTTATAGCCTATTGTTCCATTGTATAACAAAAATTCTTGTTTTTGATAGTTTTGTACAAACAATCAGAAGGCAATATTTTGAAAATGGAAACAGCCTAGTTTACGTTAACAATTTCTCAATGTGAGCTTCTTATTGTTTTAATAGAGTTAAAAATGTTACATCATCGCATGATTTGATTAAATTTGTCTATTTCTCATGCTTTCTATGTTTACAACTTTTAAAAAATATTACATAGAGTCCTAAATAAATTGATATATGTTTACTTAGAAACTTTTTTTTTAAATTTTAAATAATAATTGTCTTAAACAATTTCCCCACAATACTATGTATCTTAAAAATGATTGGTTATATATTATGCACTTTTTAACTACTTATCTTTAAATATACCATTTCATTTTCAGAAAAAATTTTGTAATGGTGCCGGATGAATACATAAAATTGAAAAAAGACAAACAGGTCTTTAAAATTTAGTCGGTGTTTGAGAATAAAGGCTGGGATTTACTATTCAAGATAATCTTTTAAAATTTTTGTTACTCATATAACATTTTTTTTAGAGTGCGACAAAACAAAATGCCCTGGACCATTAGCATACTACAGAGACCTTCGATGCAAACCAATTTATAAAAATTTAGGGGACTGCTGTGCTCATAAATATGATTGCTCTCATCTTAAAGAGAGATCTACGAAAAAATGCTATATAAATGATAATGTTTATGAGATCGGAGATAAACTTAAAGATGCAGACGCTCTTCCTTGCGTTGTTGGATGCACTTGTGTGGAAGGTGTCAAAGGAATGTAAGTTATTAAATTTATTTCTTATTGTTTATTCATATTATTTTTATATTAAAAAAAGAAGTTAAATTGGAAAAACAAGTTGGGGCTATGAGGACACTGGCTTTTTCAGAGATTTAATTTAAACAAAAATACTGATCCGTGAAAGATAATTCCTGTTTAACAAATCCTCGTTTTCAACCAAAAATTTTTAAGTAACAATTTCGAAATGATAAAAGTCTTTTTTTCTGATACATTTAAGGACAATCTGCTGATCATAATCCGGTAGAAACAAATTGCATATCTCTAGAAAATTAAAAATGTACATTCAGAAATATTTGTTTGAATGTAGCTAGCTTAAAAGATAGTTTTAAAATACCTCGGGACATTAAATGAAACGATTCAAAAAAATAATAGATAAAAGGTAAGGAGTTCGAAAAATAAAAAACAGATAAACTCAAGATTGAACTTTCTTAAATATATTTTGAAATCTGAGTATTTAGCAGTCAAAATTCTTGGGTATTCAAAAATCTTTTTTGGGATAACCATTTTTGTTAATTTATATTTTTTCGTATCCTACATAGTTTGTCCACAAAATGGAATTTTTTTTTTCCATTATTTTTTGTGCAATCAAAATTTGAATTTTCGATTTTTGAAGAAAATCCAAAAATTTGTTATGATAATCTTTTAGAGCTTTCGAAAATAAATGTTTTTCTTTTTTTGACTTTTTTTCATATCGTGCGTTTTTCGGCTTCAAATTTTGATTTTCGGTTGATTAAAAAAATATTGAAAACGCTATAACTCTGAGAATTTTGTTTTGATCGAAAAAAGTCATAAGGATAAATTGTATGTTCTTTTCAATACTATAAATATCCGTATATAGAATTTTCAAATTCAGAAAAAAGTGGTCTCAAAAATTTTCAAAATGCGCTCACTTTTTGAATTTTTATCAAAAATGGCTGGTTCACGAACTCGTCCTTTCTTTTAGGACCTAAAAGAAGTGTGGCAAAGATAAATTTGATTCGTTGATTTTTTCGAGAGTTATCGTGTTTACGGATGGGCGGACGGACGGACAGACAGACAGACAGACGCCATCGTGAAAACCTGATTTTCGGAATCAGGGGGTCTCGAAACGTGGAGATCCATTCAAAAAGTGTGATGTCAAATTTCCGACAATTCTAATACTTTCTCAATCATAAATGATGAGAATGTAAAAAGTTCTAAAAAACTGTAAATGTCTGCAATATGCAACACTGGCTTCCTTTGAACTTTTCATGCCTTGTTATTGTCAATTTGTTTTATAACGATTTCTCATCACTTATCTTATAACGATTCAGAAAAAATACTAAACGTACTACATGGATAATCAAAAAAATATTGTTTTAGGTTAGCTAAAAAAATATAATTTAAATAAGAAGTACAAAACTCAGTGTATTATTTTCATTTTTTCAACTTCTTACTTTTTTAGTATTTTTTAGAATCAAGTTTAGTTTCGAAATATTTAAAATAATTTTTTTTTAAATAATAATTTTGTTTGATTCCTTGATCATCATTTCCAAGGTATTTTGTTAAATAGATAAGCTTTAGATATGCAAAACATCGTATTAGGCTCAGCTACATAAATATACTGTTGCTGCATTTACATTTATAATTATCTAGGCATATCAAATTTTTTTTGTAACAAATTTTGTAGCACATTTTCTTAGAGAAAAATTTTCAGGAACTAATAAAAGCACAAGAACTCTCAGAGAAGAATGAGAAATATGTTTGGTTGAGACAAGAAATTTTGTTACTCCTATTCTAGTTGATTGTCTCTAACGAAAATTTGTATAATTATATTATAATAT
>NC_046664.1:10383268-10397405 GCF_010883055.1 Belonocnema kinseyi | reverse complement strand
TATGATATTAAATTTGTAAAATTTGTATAAAAACGTGAATTTTCTTTAATTATTTAAACGAAATGTTTATTAATATTCTTCACGTTCCGTAACATTAGCCAGTTCGAACACTAAAATATTTAATGATTTATTAAATTTGTTTTAATAGGGCTAGTTTCAGTTGTGCATCCATAAGTTGCCCTCCGATCACGCCCAATCCTGGCTGTTATTTTAAACATTCTGCTGATAAATGTTGTCCTGATGAAGAAGTATGTCGTAAGTATAATTAATCATTCAAAATTTCTCTTATAATATAAAAATGTATAGAGTAAAAGTTATCATTATTGTCCTTGTGATTACTGACTCTGTCCACGAAATCATCATTTCACTTTTTCCTAAAATAGTTTTATTTCTATTGTTTTTTTTTCAATGAATGTATTGGTTCAAAATAAACTAGAAAATGTAATTTTAGGGTAAAAAAATAATCATGAGCGGCGAGTTATGTAATCAAAATATTCTGAGATACTATAACAATTATACTTATATAACAACATTACTTACAAAGTCTTATATATGTGATGATTGAATTTATTAATTTGAGCTTTTACGCAAGTTCGATATTTTTTAATTGAAAATGCAATTATTTTTTTAGCTAAGCCGGAAGAAAAAGCAAAATGTGTTGTTGGTGGTAAAACTTACGAAGAAGGTGATTATTTTGATGTACGTGAAGAGCCAGAAAAAGCATGCTATTGCAAACCAGGATATAAAGGTAACAATTTGTAATATATATTACAAAAACGCATTCTTTACTAATCAAAGAAAAAAGCGTTTTTAACTTTACACATATTGTGTAAATTTGAAAAATTTTGGAATAAAATTGATTTACAGAAGAACGCCTATATAGGACCGACTGATTTAATCCTTCCAAGAACTGCTGGCCCACGCAGTTTCACAGCCGTGTGGAAGTGTGTGGTAGTGTCAACAATGGGTCGCCACCAGTTTACAATAGACTGTTTAACCAACTCTTAGTCACCCCTCAAGTTAAAAAAAAAATCAATAAAAAACACTAATTTAAAAATTTGATATGTTTTCATTGAAAATTGCAGTATTTTATGTTAAAAGTATCGAGGAAAAATTTTCGTCTCTCTACTGCATATGGAACACACCCCAAATCAACCCCTAAAATTAAAAAAATTCTGTAAAAAGACACTTATTTGAAAAGTCGAAATATTTTCATTAATAATGACAGAAATGCATGTCAAAAGTTAAAAAAAAAGTTGCATCCCTCTAGCTAAAGCTTAACCAACCCTTAGTCAACCCTAAAATTTCAAACCTTCTATAAAAAGACACTAATTTAAAAAGTCGATATGTTTTGATTGAAAATGGCAGTATTTCATTTTAAAAGTATCGAAGACAAAATTCTATCTCTTTACTTTGCATAGAAGCCAGTCCAAATAAACCCCAAAAGCTTCGAAAATGTTGTAAAAAGACACTTATTTGGAAAATTTAATTTTTTTTCATGGATGATGACATAAATTCATACCAATGTATTTGTTTTAATTCGTCACTCTAGCACGTGTGGAACCTACCCATAGTTGTTCAGCAAGCTTCAAAAATTAAAAAAAAAACAATAATTTGAAAAGGTGATATGTTTTGATTAAAAATTGGAGTAATTCATGTCAAAAGTATCGAAAAAAACGTATCATCTCTGTACTGCATGTGGAACCCACCCTAAATCAACCCCTAAAATTTAAAAAATTCTGTAAAAAGACACTTATGTGATAAGTCGAAATATTTAAATTAATAATTAGAAAAATTAATGTCAAAAGTAATAAAAAAAATTTCATCCCTCAAGTGCATTTCAAACCAATCTTTAGTCACCCTTTAAATTTCAAAAATTCTATTTAAAAAACACTAATTTAAAAATTTGATATGTTTTTAAGGAAAATGGGAGTACTTCATGTCAAAAGCATCTAAAAAAAATTTAATCTCTCTACTGCATGTTGAACCCACCCCAAATCAATTCCTAAAGTTTTAAAAATTCTGTAGAAAGAGACTTATTTAAAAAGTTGAAATGTTTTCATTAATAATTACAGAACTGTAATAAACCCACCCTAAATCAACCCCTAACATTTTTTAAATGTTGTAAAAATAAACTAATTTTAACATTTCTATTTTAACAATCACAGAATATATGTCATAAGTATTGAAAAAAAAGATTCATCCCTCTAGCGCATGTGTAACTCACCCTAAGTACACAAAAAGTTTCATCTCTCTAGGGGATTCGAAACCCATTTTGAATCAAACCCTTGGAGTTAAAATAATTCTGAAAAGACAATAATTTTAATAGCCGTAATGTTTTTACCCACAGTAGCAGTAATCACGGTGAAAAACAATCCAAAGAAGATTTATCTCTTTGTCGCGTATAGAATCCACCCTAAATGAATCCTTACTGTTGAAAAAATACGAAAAAGACACTAATTAACCATCCAAAATCAACCATTATAGTTTTGTAAATCGCATGATGATGCTAATTTTAAAAATCAAAATTTTTGTACCGATAATGACAAAATTTCATGCTAAAAGAACTCTTAAAAAATTGCAACCCTCTAGAACATGCGAAACCCACTCCAAATCAACCCTTAAAGTTGGTAAATTCTTCAAAAAGGCACTAATTTTTAAAATTGCAATGTTCTCTCTGATAATAGCAGAATTCAATGCCAATAGTATCAAAAAAAGTTTCATCCCTCTGATTCATGTGGAACCCATCCTAAATCCACCCCTAAAGATTAAAAAATTCTGTAACAAACACAAATTTTAAAAGTCAAAATGCTTTAAATGAGAATGGTCGAATTTCATGATAAAACTTTCTTTAAACTTTCGATATGAAATTCTGTCATTATGAGTAAAAATATTTCGATTTCTTAAATTAGTTTCTTTTTACAGCATTTTTTGACATAAGGGTTTATTTTAGAGTGTCTTCCACATACGCTAGAAGAATATTTTTTTTTAGATACTTTGGGCATAAAATTTTCCTATGAAAGTTTGAGGCTCATGAATTTTCAAACCATCCAATAAAAATTAACTATTTGCTTAATTTGAACGCTCTATTTCCTATTCTTACTTCTAGGGGAAAATGTAGAACCATTTTGCTATACTCCAAAGGGTAATTTCTGTGGAACTGAGTTGAGAAGTAGTTACGAAATAAATCAGAAATGTGCTCCAGTTTATTATTACCAACAATCCCCTCAAAAAGACTGCAGTGTTGCTTACAGATGTCGTAAGTAAATCTGTAACTGTAAAATAAAATTCAATCAAAAAATGTGTTATTATTTCTGCAATTGAAATTGTTAATTAGGAATATCAACTTTTCAGAAAACATGAACGACGCTGTTATCCGTAATTCTCAGGCTTTTGAAAAATCCACAGAAGATGAATCCGGCAAGTACCATTTTTTAATCCTTTAAAGAATAAAATCTATTCCGAAAATTCTTTTTGTTGTTGTAAATACTAATCTTAATTTTTTTGTCTTTTTTACAGCACTTTGTACGTTCGGTAATATGTCAATGCGAATTGGAGACGAACTTAATCAAGAAACGGATTACAGTTCTATATGCGTAAAATGCAAATGTGAAGTTCCGCCTATTCCGACTTGCCAACGTCTTCCTGATGACAAATGTGAGGCTTAACGAATTTCAATAATCAAGCAACGGATTGAAGCTCTGTATACTTAATATTCAAATGATAATTTCAACAGATTTACATATTTCTTCGTAGAAACCTGAATATATGTAGTCCAACAGGAAATATTAGAGAACGATATATAATTCAATAAATTTAATACCCTAGACCAAGGCTCTTTGCCTGTTCTAATTTTAAAGCATAATTGATCACAAAATCATTTGTTGCAACATTTTTTTTTCCAAAAAAAAAAAAAAAAAAAAAAAAAAAAAAAAAAAAAAAAAAAAAAAAAAAAAACAATTGAAGCTCGTCCAGCGCGGACGTTGGAGAGAAACCCTATCAGACGCAGTGGATGTAAGTAGTCAAAGCTATTCGTGCAAGCCAAACCTGTGAGCTGACGCAGCCGGTCGTAACTACTTGGGTGCTGTCCATATACCGCATGGAGAGTGAAACAAATTTTTTTGAAAAAATCGAATTTTGTCGTCTTTCTCGGAAACAACGAAATGTACAAAAAATGTTCAGTTAAAAGCTTTAACAGCTAGAAAAATTCTACAAACCATCTCTTTTGTTCTATTTTATATTTTGCATTGTTTACGAAAAAAATGAACAATTGTATTTCAAGAAAAAAAATTTAAACAAAAAATAATAAAAAAATAAAGAAAATGGGGGTTCCCTGAAGGTTTATTAATTTTTTCCAAAGATTTTTGAAAACATGAAATTTTGTTTCATTTATACTAATATAAAAAACATACTATCAGTTGCATAGATGAATGAAAAATTAGACTTTTCCAAAATAATTGTTTTAAAAAAATCGACTTTTAAGAAGACTTTTAAGAAGACTTTTAAGAAGACTTTTAAGTTACGTTTGTAAAAAAATACTAAATTTTGAAAGAACTTTCTGACATTTTTTGAAACACCATGACCTTGACTGATTTTGAAATTTTTTCTAATTTGCGGAAAAAGTTGAGTTTTCAACCAAAATTAATTAATTTTCAAACAAAAATTTGTATTTTTAACAAAAAGCGATAACATTTCTACCAAAAAATATTTTTTTGTTGAAAAATAAATTCAACCAAATTATAATGCTTACGGAAAATAATTTTTCATGTAAAATAAAAATTTGGAATAAACTATTATATTTGAGAGTATTTATTCATTTATCATAAAGGTTGTATAAATATAAATTTTTAAAGATTCTTGAGAAAATTTAAAGAGATTTTAGAAGATTTCAGATATGTCGAAAAAGTATGATTTTCTTTACAGGATTTTACAGAATTTTAGAAAAATCTCTAGTCAGTTTCAAAGATACTTAAGACTTTTAGAAATTGGAATGAAACTAACAAATATTTGATATATTTTGGGGAATATTTCAAAGTTTGAAAATATTCGTAATCTCTTAAAAACTTCTTAAATTCTTAAATATCCTTTAAACTGACCCGAATTATTCCTCAAATCTTCCAAAATTAAAAACTTGCCCTAAAAATTTACAGATTTTTGTCTGCATTTTTAAAAATGTTTTAAAATGTTTCCTGAATGTTTTTTAGATTCTGCATATTGAAAAAATGGCCTTAGAATCTCAAGGTAGCATTTATTTGGCGTTGACATTTGTACCATGTTCAATTATGATAATTTTGTCCTGAACACACCTTCTCAAATAATTTATTATGCTGAAAAATGAATTTTAGAGAAAGGCGAACAACATTTCAAATGATTTCCTCAAATTTCGAAGTCCATAAATTTACAGAAGTTTAAAAAAATATCCGAAATGATTTAAAATTAAAAAAGATTTTAAAAAATTGAAAACAAAATATAGATTTTTGAAGAATTTGATTAACGAGAATTGACTTTTTTTTAAGATGACTAGGAAAATCATAAATAATTTTATTTTTGAAAAATTAGTTTTATATGAATATTTAAAAAGATTTCAAATTATTTCGAAATATTTTTCAAATAGTTAAAAAATAATCTGAAATATTTTATGACGATTTTGTTAGTTTTAGAAGATTATATAAAAACTGTTAACAAATTCAAATGATTTTAAAATATACATAGGAGTTTAAAAAATGACCATAATAAGGCACCACAATTATGATGTAGAACACGATGCGGTAGAAAATTCAATTGACAAAGTCTGGGTCACTGTGGTTAGGGATATAATTTAGAAGTTAAAAAAATGGTAAGGCTGGGGTGATGTTACATTTTTTAAAACGAGACAATGAAACTACGTCTGTTTTAATACCAATGCATGTTATGAATTATAATAATAGACATTTATGAAAATTATGTAAGATTTCAGGGATAAACTCGAGTACGAAGCACGAGATACGTGATTACTGTAGTCGATGCTGTGACCTTTAGTTTTAAAAATTCTGTGTAGAAAGACCGAGCATGCAGTGCGAGGTAAATGCATTATCGAGCGCAAACTTTCATGTAGCGGGCGTAAAGTTTCATGTCGGCCTGGTGGCGGAGAGCGAATGTGCGAAAGACGCATGCGCTTTAAGCGGCCACATTACGCCTGCTTCACGTGCATGCAATGGCGCGTTTTCAAGGGGGGCCGAACAAACATTTTTTTCAGACCCGGGGTCAGACCATGTTTATTATAATATTTTGGGGCCACTTAATCCGAATCCAAAGTCCAAAAAACCCCAGCATGCCAGGGTTTCGATATAACCCGTATATTAAACAAAAATCAGCTTATCCAGGAACCCTAATCGGGGCCATATTCCAGGGACTGGAGTTTTTTTAGACTACGGATTCGGATTCAGCGACCTAAAACATTCAGTAAACATGGTCTGACCCCCGAACTAGGAAAACGATTTTTATGTGGTTTTTTGAGGTTATATAAAAACCCTGAGTTGTTGGGATTTTTTGGAATTCGGATATGGATTTAGGGACCCCAAAAATATATAGTAAACATGGTCTGACCTCCAAGAAAAAGATTTTTTTCGTGGGTGGGTAATCGGGGCTGATCAACTGTGATAACTTTTTATGGTACGGTGTGAACTAGCAAAACAAGGTAACGCTTCCTTTCCTCTATCTCTCCTTTGCTTCTCCCACTGACTGACTCTTTTAATCCCTCTCTCTCTCTTTCTGTTCTCTCTATTCTCCCTTTCAATTTTCCTCCCGAAAACTTCTCTTCCTCTCTCTCTCTCTCTTCTTTTCCCGTTTGCTATATTGAGTATAGAAAGAGAGAGGGAGAGATCAAGCGCACCTCGACACTAGCGAGCGCTACGGGATTGATCAAACGCCTTCAGAATTACACGCTTAACTTAGGCGTGGGTTGGTGGGCGCCTAATTGAGCTATCAGGATGATTTTTTTTTTTTGAAAATACGCAGAAAACGTTCTTCTTTAACTTTATGAGGACGATTTTTGTCTTAGATGCACCAAAAAAAAGTTTAACACAAAAAAGTGATCATTGAAGCGCGAAATTTTTTTTTCTATTTACAGTGATTATAACTTTTCTCCTACGCATCAGACGGACCATCATATTTTATAATTATAAATAGAAAAACCGCTAACAAATCCAAAAAGCCCAGTTTCGTCTTCGTAGAACGAATTCAAAATTGGTTTCGAGAGTTCTTCGATATTAAAACTGAATTGAAAAATAATTCAATTAGCATTGCGTTAACATACATAAGAAGACTATTTTCATTCATTATGTTTTCAATTTTATTACGTACTATATTCATGCATTGATTAGATAAAGCAATACATGAATTGGAAAAGAATTCTTTACGAATAGACTGGAACTTGGAAGATTATTCATTTTTAATGAATCGTGAAGCCAGAAATTATAGTTTCTTTATGTCGTTACAGTTCTTTGAATTAGTTTTTCATCAATAAAGAATTCGGTTTGCCGTCTGGGTTTACTATTTCATTTAAGTTAATATTGTGCAACTTTTCTTTAGGCTCAATCATTTGATCTTTAATTATACTTCGTCACCTTCATTAGCACAACGTTTTTGTACGTTCTGGTTTAAAATGAAAATACAAGAAACCTCTGTCGACCCTAAATCTATTTCACCTGACTTTATTCCCTTAAAAAATAATTCCTTTAATGCTTGTGCACTCACAGCAAATCATAGATACAGCAAAATTCGATAAAACGTCAAATCACGTGCCTGATAAGCATCACGGCCAAAAATTCCATTACTGTTGAAGGATCGAATTTTAAAGGACGAACGGAGTTCTTTACTCCCCCCCCCCCCCCCCCCCCCCCCCCACGCCTAGAAAAGTAATGTAGCCCAAATTCTCTAAAAACAGAGAAAATGGGGTGATTTTTAACCAAAACAGTGGAATAATAGTTGAACTTTTTACCAAAGAGCTGAATTTTCAAACCCAAAGACGCAGAAAAATGCATTTTTTAAACTACAACAAAAATTCTATTCAAAAGAATTTTTTCTTAACAAACCAGTTGAATTTCCAACCAAAAAATAAGAATTTATCAAACCAATTGATGAATTTTCTTAACAAAAAAAATTCTATTCAAAAGAAATACTTGTTGAAAGATGACTTTTCTTCCTAAAGACCAATTTTTAATCAGTTGAATCAAACTAAAAAAAACAGGATGTCTTAAGAAAATAATTAAATTCTCAACCAAAAAATAAATTTTCAACAAAACAGTCTTTCAACCCAATTAATTTTTAACAAACAAAAAGAACAATAAATTTTCAACGAATATGTTAAATTTTACACCAAAGAAGATAATCATTTTAAAATTTTTAAAAAGTAGTTTTACCAAGCAATAGAATTTTTAATTTAAAAAATTCATTTCTAACCAAGTAGATAAATTTCCAACCAAAAAGGTGGATTTTTCCACAGAGAAGAATAATGTTCTACCAAACGAGATAAATTTTGAACAAAATACATTAATTTTGAACAAAGTTGGTGAATTTTGAAAAGAAAAAAGGGATTTTTTCACAAAACAGTAGAATTTTAGACTCTAAAATATAATTTTTTAATAAAAGAGCTAATATTCTGGAAAATAGTTCAATTTTATTTCAAATAGTTATATTTTCCTACAAAAAAATTTCATTTTTAACAAAAAAGTTAATTATCAACTGTTTCGTGAAAAGTTTGACTATTTTGTAAATAGCTTAATTAGTTTGTTGAAAATTCATATTTTTTTATTGAACCTTAAACTTTCTGTAGAAAAATCGTCTTTTTAGCTTAAAAATTCAACCATCTGATAGAAAATACACGTTTTTGTTCAAATTCATTTTTTCGGGTAAAAATTTAGTTTATAGGATGTATGTATGTATATGTATTAGATAGATGTGTTCCAGGCAAAATTATCTTATTCAAACATAGTATAAATTATAATTTCTAATAATTCTACCTTGACGCACTTACAGGTAAATAGAAAACATGTTTTTAGCAATTTAGTTCATGAAAAAATAATTATTATTTTTGTGGATTAAGCGACGAAAAAGTGAAAAAATTCTCGTATCGATACAAAAAAAGATAAAATGAGTTAAAATGAAGGAACTTAAATTCAAATAAAATCTAAGTTTTTTAAATATCTGTCTAAATTAAAAAAGCCAAAATAAAAAAATTGAGGGGAGAGAAGGCAGATTGTAAAATCCTTTCCTTCTTTTTTCTCTTCTTTTTTATTTTTATTTTTTTAACCACATTCAAAAAAACGTTTACAAAATCCTGCAATTCCACCATCAATGTTGTCAATTAAAATGCCAAATAAGTCATTTAATTTCATAATAAAATGTATTTAACAATTTTTTAAAGCTTTATTGATGAGAGAGAACAGTTTAATTGTGAATGATTTTTTAATATTAAGAAATAATTCTGTTCTTAACGTTTTGCTACTACACTACAAATTATAAACTTTTTACTGCCGGTACCGGTACAACGAAATATAAGTTTTTGAAGATACTTAATAATTAATTAAATTTAAAACATAATTATTCAAACAATTTATTGTTTAAACAATTTTTTAAAAATAATATAATGTTTGAATAATGCTTGAAAGTGACGGTTTTTTTTTAATATTCAACTTTTTGTCCACGTTTCACTTAGAGTGAGGAAAAATTAATAAAATTTAAGAAAAATAATTCTTGAAACAGACTATTATTGTTTATAACTTTCTTCCCCTATAGTAATGCCAGATAGTTGCGGGTTTTTTTTTCTAAATTTTTCTGCTCTTTGTTAACTAGTGTCTCCTCTCAACATCATTCTTTGGGGATTATTTCATTACTCACTTTGTACATCAGTGTTTTGCCGCATATTCTATGCAGAAATTTCATGCCAATCAATTTAATTTTATTCTCATCCTTTTCTGGATAGGTCTACGTCTCGCTACCACACAATACAGTTGGTATAAATACAGACTTGTGTATTGCCCTTTCAGCTTTATTTGATATATTTTACTTCTAAAAATCTGAGAATCCTTCAAATACCATAATTTTTGTTTTATTTATGTTACTTTTGAGCACCATATTCTTCATGCTTGTATTCAGTTTGCTCAATATTAATTTCAAGTTCTCGATTTCTCATGCTGACAAACTCTGTACTTTAAGTTCCCTTTATATTGATCATCGTCAATTTATAAAACAGTTGCTTACTTCCTCTAAAGTCCTTTTGCATTTTCTTCTCTTCCTCTGTTCTGATTTTGTCTTTACTTTTCTTGACTAGCAGTTTAAATTTCCTCTTTTCGTGTCTATGATCATTTTCAAGTCTGTTTCTTTTCTTGGGCGGCTGCCTGAATTTCACCATTCCACCATGCATCACCAGACATTCTTCCTTCAACTGCAGTACCACACACTTCAGTCGCACTCCTAACAATGACATTCTCGGCCGTAGCCGATGCGCCCTCTATATTTTGATTTTCTCTTAACGCTTTCGAAGTTTTCATTTACCTTATTCTGAAAAGCTAGTTTTCTTCCGGTTTTTGTAAATTTTTGATGTTGGTCCATTACTCTTATCTTTTACTAGCTCTCTCAGCCTTTGATCTGCAATAACGAAGTCAATTATACTGTGGATATTTCCTTTACATTAGGTTAAATGTGGATCATTGTATGCCTAAACCAAGTATTTGTAATAAAATAATAAATAAAACCTTTTCTAAGTATAAGCTAATTCATCTTTTCCCATTATCACTATTTTTTGGACCCTCCAAAATTAACTAGCACCCTTTTTGCATCTTAAAGCTAGACGCCGACCCATCCGTTGACGTCTCCTAGTATAATGAGATCGCTAACATTTACAGTATCATATAAAGTATCCCAGAAGCCGGATTACGATGGCGATTATCAGACAATTTTCAGGGGAACAAAATTTTGGTCAACTTTATGAGCACGCTGCGATTTACAAAAGTACACCGGGTCAGTCTTTGTCTGCCTATTGCTTTGAGAAAGTTAAAAGAATAAATCGTGTAAACTTAGAAATACCAGAAGAGAAAATAGTCGAGTTTGTGATTTACGGTAATTATGATGACCAAATGCGAACGAATTTAATTACAGTGAAAAAAATAAAGCTTGCTGAATTGTCTAACTGTCGAAAAATCTAAAGATATAAAAAAATCGAAAGACGGACATGATAAAAAGCGGTTTGGTGAACATGAAAATTCAAAGAAGTTTTCGAAGCCATTTGATCGTGATGCTTGCTTTAAATGTGGGAAAAAGGGCCACAAAAGGGATCGTTATCCAGAATACGAAAGTAGCGACGTAAATAGAGACGGTGTAGGTTTGCAAAGAGGTAGTGGCATAGGTAGTGAAAAGAATGGTACATCCAGACCTGATAAGAATAAATTAAAATGCGGATATTGTAACATACCAGGTCATTTAGAAAAGGATTGTTTTAAAAAGAAGAATAAGGAAAGGAAAGAAAAGACCGCATCACTATCAAATGAAGGGACGGCCTCACAAGAAGATATGCCCCTCGCCACCTCGTCAGCCCTCGTCAACCCTCGCCACTTCCCAAGTTTTACGAGTTGAGTCAGCCAAAGTCAACAAACCAGTCAAGAAGTGTTTCTTCGAAAATAGGGAGAAAATATGTACGGTTGATCTGGGATGGGATTGCTCGATTGTTCGGGAAAGCACCGCCCGATCTTTAAAAATAAAGTTAAAAGATACACAAAGTATGCTTTCAACATTTAATCACTCGATTGCTGTTCTAATCGCGCGTTCAAAAATTGAAGTGCATACTGATGAAATTCCTTTCAAAATAAGAGTTTACATTGTCCCTGATGGTCAGGTTTCAAAGGAAATTCTTATTGTTAGAAATATTCTTGTAAAGACTGGCGTTAACGCGACGTGACGTTTACTTTGGTTGACTCACTTGAACTGAAAAGTATACCGGAAGTCAAGATGGTCGATTCTTATCAGATTAATCCAATTCAGGCGGTGGATGTTTGGTGTGAGGATCGTGAGAAAGTTGACCAATTACTAACATTGTTGAACAATTATCGGGGAATCGTAGCAATGAACACGAAAGAGTTAGGAAAAACTAGTGCGGCAGGAATGAAAATCGAATTAACCTCAGAAACACCAGTTTTTCGTGGACCATATCGACTTTCTAAATCAGATCGAGACGAATTAACCGAAATAGTGACAGATTTGAAAAACAATGGTATTATCCGTGAAAGTACGTTTCCTTATGCAAGTTCGGTAGTACTTGTCTGGAAGAAAAACGGGTAATTTCGCATGGCAGTAGATTATCGAGAATTAAATAAGATCACTAAGCGTATTCAATATCTTCAAAATCTGGATTCTACCAAATCCCAAAACATCCTGATTCTGTGGAAAAAACTGCATTCATAACACCTGATGGAATGTGGCAGTTTTTACGTGTACCTTTCCGATTAGTGAATGCTCCGTCCGTATTTCAAAGGACCATAAACAAAGTCCTCAAGGGTTGTACACTTGTTTATATCGATGATGTATTAATTTCCAGAAAAACAATAGAAGAAGGGTTTACACAACTAGAAATAGTTTTGAAGTTTTTTCAAGCAAACAACTTAACTCTAAATATCACGAAATGCAGATTTTTCCAAAGAAAAATTGATTATCTAGGACGTAAAATTTCTGGTGAAGGGGTCAGACCAGGCAAAAATAAGGTTGACGCAATTGTGAAAATTACTGATCCGAAGAATGTAAAACAAGCCAGGCAGTTCTTGAGACTTGCTGGATATTTCCCAAAATTCATAAAAGATTTCGCGTGTAAAGTCGCCCCACATATGAATTTGATGCGGAAAAACGTACCCTGGTTATGGGGAGAAACAGAAAGTAAAGTGATCGAAGAAATTGAAACAATATTGGTTAATTGACCAATATTGGTCATTTACGATCATTCTCGTGAAACGGAGGTACATGCAGGCGCATGCGCAATTGGGTTAGGTGCGATGCTAATTCAAAAACACGAAAACGAAAAACGCGTAGTTGCTTGTTGTAGTCGGAAAACGATTCCTGAAGAACAAAAGTACCACTCGTACGACCTGGAGACTTTGGCTGTATTCGTTGCTTTAAAAGCATTCAGAGTATGTTTGATAGGAATTACATTCACGGTTGTTACTGATTGCAGTACAATACGGGCCACGATAAATAAAAAGGATATGCAGCCAAGAGTCGCTCGTTGGTGGGTATATTTGCAAGACTTCAAATTTGATGTCGTGTATCGTCCTGGAGCACAGCTAGCTCATATAGATTATTTTAGCAGAAATCCTGCAGATTGTTTTGCCATCGACATTACAAAGAAAGAATGGATCAAAGTATCTCAATTACCAGATCCAAACAGTGACGTAATTCGTAAGATTTTAGAATCAGGCAATATGCAGCCAGAGACCAAACAGTACTTTGATAAGTATGACCTCAAAGGGAGTATTCTCCTTCGAAAGACTGACTTGGGTGGTAAAGGATTGGTACCCAAAAATGTCGCGCTTTAATGTCTTGAGATTGTGTCATGATGAACAAGGGCACTTTGCACTTGAAAAAACATTAGAAAAGGTGAGGGAAAATTATTGGTTTAAAGGGATCAGAAAATTTGTTGCCAAATACATCAACGCATGCTTCAAATTGTATTTATCACAAAAATGCATCAGAGCGCAAACCTGGATTATTACATCCCATACGCAGTATATCTGGTGGAAAGTTAGTTACAACAATTCAAGACACTTTGGATCAGGTGGATTTGCAGGATTTGAGGTCAGCGGCGAACGCGTCGACGGATGAGGAGCAAATCCGACAGAAAAGAAGGTTCGATATACGCTGGTTCAAACCTCCCTCATACTTAATTGGAGACGTCGTTATGATGAATGCACATCCAGTTGCTACTGGCGAAAGCAAGAAGCTGGTGGCCAAGGCGAAGGGGCCCTTCAATGTTACAGCTGTTCTGCCGAACGACCGGATAGAGGTACAAGACCTTCGCACGGTGAGCTGGAAGCCACTTTTAGCTGGTCGGCCATGCCGAAAAAAACGGACTAGGTAGATTTGTTTGGAAGGCTTTCAAGAATCGAAAAAACCTTGC
>NC_046664.1:10381842-10383168 GCF_010883055.1 Belonocnema kinseyi | reverse complement strand
TCCAGGTTTTTTCAATTCTTGAAAGCCTTCCAAACAAATCTACCTAGTCCGTTTTTTTCGGCATGGCCGACCAGCTAAAAGTGTCTTTCAGCTCACCGTGTTCGGGATTTGAAGCAATCACCGAATCAACGCAGCATTGTGGCCCTAGATAGTTTGCGGAGATGGGTCAGTTTTGACGCTACTCAGTGAGTTGGTGAGTAAACGCAGTAGACTGCAATGAGACCTGTATGCAGAGCGATTAGCTACAAGGACTGAACTCGTCATAATTATGAGGTAAGTATTAGTTGCAGTCAGGAACTCTGAGGTCCGATGCTTGGTCAGGATTGTGTCCGGACAGAGCGCTGACGAGACTGAGGCCAAGGCCAAGTCAGGTATTCCTAGGTTAAGGAATAGTCAACCTTATGCTGATTGGAATACTAAGCAGAGGTCATGATTGAGGTAGTCGTAGTCAGACCAAGCACTAGATTAAGGAGGCCGATTGCCCTCTTAATTATTGGTATCCCTGGTAAGACTAGCAACCGATAGAGCTAAGCTTGGGAGTGACTCTGTTGGTGCAGAATGGCCCTTGCGAGCCGGAAATTGAAACCCTAAAAAATTCCTTGATGGGAATATTGATGGAGGCTTTCAGGGACCTGATCACTCTCTTGTAGGTGTCTATTCAAGATACAGCATTCACCCTTCCTTTACTTGATTTTTTATAATTGTTAATGAGGTGTCTCTACTTCCAGGAATCTTTGAATGTCTATCTGGAGTAAAAGGGTCGTGGGCGACCTAGTCCTCAGGTAGGCCGAATGATGAAAGCAGTTTCTCGGATGTAGTAGACGTAGAACTGTTGCTGAGGGGGACTTGTTTATGGGATCAAGACTAAACAAAACACATGACGCATCTAACCCAGAGGTCTTAGAGTTCGAAATGCAAAAGCCTCAGTTGACCTCTGTATGTGATTGAGTCCAGAGTCAAGAGCACCACGCTAACCTTTTTATGGATATTCTCTTTATCTTTTTAAAATATTTGTTAAAACACTTGTGTATCGGTAGATATTTTGTATAAATAAATATCATTATTACCACGAACTCGTTTGTAGAATTATTATTTCTACACTAGTGTATACACTTTCTAAATTAAGATATCCTCATTTTTTCCATAACTTCAATTTTCTCATCTCATTACGAGGGTGGATTGATAAGTTTCCGGCCTGACCAAGAAAAACAACGTTTTTAAGAATTTTTTTTTTATTTCTCAACATAATCTACTCCAAGGCTGATACATTTCTCATAGCGGTGTTCTAGTCTAGTAATGCCATCTCTATAGAATGATTCGTCAAGC
>NC_046664.1:10376861-10381742 GCF_010883055.1 Belonocnema kinseyi | reverse complement strand
AAGCTATCTAAGGATGGTACTATAGAACGCCACCTCAAGGTAGGCCTAGTGGCGCCATCTCTTGGTCAGGCCGGAAACTTATCAATCCACCCTCGTATAAGTGTGAAGAAGTTTACAAATAATAGGGTGGTAGCAAATTTTATGAACAGAATTAGATCCTAACATTAAAAAATCATTTACATTTAAAATATTCTTTGTTATCAATAATGTTTAGAAACATCTAGAATGAAATTTTATCATGAAATAAGATCACTGATTTAGAAATGTTTATTTACAAGATTGATAGTCCAGAAAATATCTTATCTTTATTAATAGTTAAACAAACTGTTAACAGCCACTAAAGGTATTATTTACGCGCTGTTGCAACCAATCCAAGTAAAAGATTATATGTAGAATTTAATTTCTTAAGAATTGATAAATGTACAATAATTATCTCATTAGAACACGTTTTATGAATACAAACTACGAGACGACTATATATACGCTAACGAAGCTCCAGAAAAGTTACACTGTTAACAACATTTGTAATTAGTACAATTATCAATTCTTCGTCTACTTGAAAAATGAGGTTCTTTCACATTTTTTTGGTCATCACCTTGGCGATTGTTATGAAGTCTATAGGTAAAAATAATAATATATTATATTATAATTTCAAGTATATTTTTAAGGCTTTCCACAAATAAAAATTCAAAATTTAATAAATTATATTCGAAATAAATCCAATTATAAATTCTTTTTAATGTCTGAATTCAAATTAAAAAAAAGAGGAAATAAAAAAGACAATGTCCAAAATCCCCTTATTTTTTCTTTTCTCCTTTTTAAAAAAATATTACAATACAACAACATTTACGAAAAATCTATTAACGCTTCGGTGCTCCTTCAACGCCCTTTTAAACAATTAGTTATTACTTTTCGGACAACTGCCTTTTTGGTCCACCCACACACTTAGGAAATTTAAAAAAAATCGAATTTTAATTTAAACGTCCGATTCTCAGATTTTCTTTCTCTAATTACTTGTACCTATTGTCAGACTATTCCATAAAAATTTGCAACTTAATACCCTTATCGCACAACTGCATTTTGTGCACCAAAGTGCTCTTAAAACTATAAGAAAATATTTGAAAAAATATTTTCATTTAAAAATCCAGTTCTCAGGCTTTTTGTTAGTAATTACTTATATTTGATATCGGACAATACAAACAAAACTTAAACTCAATATCCTTATCGAACAGCAGCCTTTAATCCATCCAATAATTAAAATAATTACTTGTTCTTCATGGAACATCAATCAGGAACATCCCATAGGAACCCACGCACTTAGCAAAATTTTTAAAAAATTCAATTTTTATTTTGAGGTGTTAAAACATTTTTTCGTATTGTCCGATATCGAGTATGAGTAATTAGTAAAGAAAATTTGAAAACTGGGCCTTTAAAGGAAAAAAATATTTTTTCGACTATATTTCTAAAACTTTTAACATGTCTGGGTTGACGTAAATAAAAACTTGAGTTCTTGAGTACAGGACGTTTAGATAGAAATTAGAATTTTTCAAAGATTTTCCTGGATTTTGGGAGTGCATGGGGGGATAAAAGTCCGATAAGGATATTAATTTTAAAATTTTCCTGTTACTGTTTGACATGAAGTATAACTAATTGGTAAAGTCCGATAAGGATATTAATTTTAAACTTTTCCTGGTAATGTTTGACATAAAGTACAAGGAATTGGTAGAGAAATATTCGAGCACCGATAATTTAGAGAAAAGTTAGCCTTTTTGCCTTGTGATGAATATATTTAATTTCCTTGTGACATTAAATAAAGTTAAAAAAATCTAAAATTATGTATTTCATTATTTTCTCGTGAACAAAATAATAAAAAAAATTGATTTAAGCAATTTAAAATAAAATATTTTCGTTTATCAACTCTGCGAACTTTAATTACATGTGGACACAATGATAAGAAACTGAAATATTTATTTTTCAAGGTTTTCGTGCAAAAATGACATTTATCTGATAAGAACTCCTTATTTATAGTTGTAATAAATTGATTCAAAGAAGGATAGAGGAAGTACATACAAAAATTGAGTTAATTTTCTTCATATTTAAACTATCTGATTCATGTATTAAAATCCAAGCAAGGATAAGTTTAATTTCTTATATATTGTATATATGTAGCCTTTAGGCGAAACGTATGATAGATATATTTTAGTAAAATGAAATCGTCAATTTCTTCAAATATTTTTCCAAATCAAATTATACCAAAGACATTTTGCTCTTTTATACTATGTACGTTTCGTATTTTTAAAAGTTTTTTCCATTATTCGCATTTATACAAGTATTTACTTACTTTTTTAATGTTTAAATAAAAAAAGCCATCCTTACTAAGTATTTGAAGCTTTTTCCAAGGAAGAGGAAAACTATTTTTTTTAAGCTCCTCTTTTATTAGTGGTTTAAAGACTTTTAGGAAATTGATTATTTTTAAACTGCATTTTTTTCAAGAAGTAATATTTAGAGTCCACGCCAAACCCCATGAAGTTTAACAATTTCCCATAAGAGACCGTACTTAAATTACGTAACAGCTGTGTTTGGGGGGGGGGGTCTAGACACTTTGTAACGATTTGTTACGGTAGGCGGGAGGGGTTCTTTCACTTTTGTACGTAATTTTTGCTAATTCGCAAAAACTTTTTCCTTAAGAATATCTCTTTTGGTTATGAATTTTATTATTTGTTTCAAAATTTAACAATTTTCTTGAAAAGGCATCCTTTTTGGTTGCAAATTTAACTGTTTTGCTAAAAAATTAGTTTTTTATTTGTCTTTTGGTGAAAAATTCGGCTCTTTTCGTAGAAAATTAATCTTTTGTTTAAAATTCATATTTAGGTGTTGATAAGTCAACTAAAATCTTTTTTTTATGTAAACTAATTTTTTCTGATAATTTGTCTTTTTAATTGAAAAGTTCATCTTTTTCTGAATAAATATTGCAACTATTTTCTATAAAATTTACTTTTTGTTTTGAATCCATATTTTTGCTCTGAAAAGTTAATCGAAATCTTTTTGGCTGAAAATTCAACTTTTTTTTTAATTTCTTTTTTATTTAAAAATTCACCTTCATTCCTGTTTTGGAATGTGAACTAGAATCATCTTTGGATAAAAATTGAACTATTTTTAAAATTTTTTCTGTAATTCCTCTGTTTTAGAAGAAATTTTATCTTTCTTAAATAAAAATAAAACTTCGGTTGAAAATTTAACTATTTTTTAAAAGTTTTTCTTCTTGATTTATAAATTTCAACCTGATTTAGCAGAAATTACATTTTCCTTGGATAAAAACAGTTGTTTTGTTGGAAATTCAACAATTTTGTTGAAGTTATACTGTTTTGTTGAAAATTCTACTGCTTTGTTGAAAATTGAACTATTGCGTAGAGAATTTAATTTTTTTTTAATTGAATATTTTGGAAAATGTAACTTTTTTGATATTTTTTTTAAAATAAAAAATTCACCTGTTTTAAAAGAATTTGCATCCTTCTTGAATAGAAAGGCAACCGTTAGATTGTAAATTATACTGTTTTATTGAAAATTTAACATTTTTGTAGAAAATTGAATTTTTGTTAAAAATTTATGTTTTGGTTTTAAAAAATGAACTAAAATCTTTTCTGGATTAAAGTTCAACTAAAAAAATGTGTAGAGAATTATTCAACTATTTAGTTAGAAATTAATCCTTTTTGGCTGACAAAATTAATTTTGGCTTCAAAATTTAATTTTTTTGTAGAAACTTATTTTGTAAATGCAACTATTGGTAAGGAATTGAACCGCTAGCGACCAAAAGGGGACACGGCCGGATTCAGCCTGAGAAGTATTGCCCTGAGTGTCAATTTTAAAAATCTTTCTAATTTCAATTTGAAAGACTGATACTTGTAGAAAATTTTAAGGCCCATCTTTTCTTCCTTTTGCAAAAATGTATAGGTTTTGTAGTTTTTGAGATAATTGGTAAAAAGTGGATTTTTTGAAAACGTAAAATTCCAATCTTTTTTCACTTCAACTTGTGCTAATTTAGCCAATTTTCACCATTTCCCGATTTCCCCAATACAAAGTACGTGTTCAAGTCTTCTGAAACTATCTAAGAAAGAAAAACGAGAATATTGTAATAAACAAAAAAGTTATTAATTTTTTTGAGGCAATGCAAAAATCATGAATTTTAACCTTCAAGTGCCTTGTTTAGCGAACGAATTTTAAGCTACGGAAAGCTTTCAGTGAGAAAGTTGTTCATTAAGATTTAAAGAAGTTTTCTGGAAAGTTTTAGATCAATTGGATTAATAGTTCAAAAATTATGAATGTTTTAAAATCCAAGTGGTAATCTTGACGCTGCCCAAAAACGTGCCTGGCCGGCTACGCATGCGCTGCAGCGAACGACGTGAAGGTCAAGTCAATCTTACCAAAACAAATGCACAACAGTAACTTTTTTTGTCATCTTCTATGAAATTCTACAAATAAAGCATAGAATCAGGGAAGTGATTGTTTCTTACAATAGTTGGAAAAACATTTTTTTTGAGATTATTGAGATTTTTTAGATATTTTGGAGAATATTAATTAAAAAGAAAAAGATATTAAAATGAAACAAGGTAGAGAAAGAACTAGAAATGAAGATTCGTCGATTAAAAATAAGAAAAAATGTTCCAGAAATCAGGTACGATTGGAAACCGTCAATACAATTTTTAAATAAATTTTAATCATAAATTTAATATTTTATGATTTTTTTTATTCTTGATTTTTTATATAATTCTTTTACTGAACTATATATAATATGTAGATAGTCTAAAGTAATTATTTTAAATTTTTAATGACGAAGTTAATAGCATTATTTGTTATTTCTTTAGGAAAAAGAATACATTACAA